>NW_014577125.1:658659-661159 GCF_000485595.1 Priapulus caudatus | reverse complement strand
CTGTAGCCGTCGTTGTCGAATCGTGGTGTCGTTGCCGTTAGATGACAAAATTCGATTGGCCTTTTTAAGTGACGCCGAATCGCTTTCGAGGGACCCCCTCGGGTGTGTGTCTACACACGCTTTGTGCTTTATTACCATGTGCGCTGCAACCTCGCTGAGTTCCTTTCGTTGTGGCGCATGGTTTAGCGTCGAACGGCTCCCATGTGGGAAGAGTCACGTATTGAATGGATCGCATTGACAGCCACGCTAGTTTTCATTCTCGCGTACGTGGGTCCGAGAGTTCGTGTATCCCTGGGCAGTGTACGTTTTATGCGTGCGTGAACACTCCAGTGCGCGCCTGCATGCTGAAATACGAGAGTGCGTGCGTGTTCGTGCATCAGATGGGAGTGTGTACGTGACTGCGACAATATCCATGCGCGCACAGGCATAGGCACGACCATGGATATATATCAAGAGTACATAATAGAGATGTTATTATGTCATATGTTATTATGACATAAGAGAGTCTCTATTATCAGGAGCGTATAATGACAAATGTCAATTTGTCATTATACGCTCCTGCTATTATGTACTCTGGATATATATAACCACACGTTTCATGTATTTTGACATGCTCGTGGGCGAATTCGTTCGTTCTTTGTCATTTCGTTTTTCGTCGTTTTACAATTGTGAATTTCGTGCATAAAGGCAGACACTGTCTGCAAGGGAATGTGTTACTGTGGGACTGCAGAACAGACAAGCTCGAACAGTGAATAGCACAGCGAACAGGTAGACACTGAGAATGAGGAGAGCAATGATGTTTTTATATTGACTAAATTCATTCGATGTATGAAATTATTAATAGTTACAATACAGATACAGTGCAAATGGGGATACCTGTCTTAAAATAAAACTATTAACGCGGAAATTTATTTAAATAGTGTGAAATTAAAGATACCTAGTAATAAATGTTCGATAAACAATATAAAAATAACCGTTTAAACAATTCTTGGTCAATCGAACTAACGACTAAAATGATATAGGAAAAAATCCAATTACAACTTTTGTCTCATAAAGAAGTGCCCGAAGAATAAGAAAAACAACGAATCCGATAATTAATATACTAAAAGTACAGAATGACATAAACGAATTTACTATTGCGTCCCACCTTTGCAAAGAGCGGTACGCTGTTTTCACTACTCTACGAGGGAGGACAGTGTCATGGATATACTCACACGTGCATTTCCTGATAATATTATACCTTGGAGTAATCATTCTGATGAGAATGATTTAGAATGATTACTCCAAGATCATGCATTGATCTACGTCCAGATTTTCATTATTGATCTATTCCGGAGTATGCTTACATATAGTGTCTATTAGTGCATCTATAAGAACACATTATAAGGGTTGCTTATCTGTCGACACATTTGCGCATGCGTCATGTGGCTGCCCCCAGCAGAGTATTGAAGCTTATAAATGTGATGGCGATTTTCGCTTGTCGTAAGTTGAGCGAAATAATTCATGGTTCTTTTTTAGATGTCGGCCGGTCTCTCAATTCGGCCCCGCGGTCAGGCTGGTAGATCTTTTTATTTCCGCTCGATTGATTATCAGTTCCATCCGTCTGCTTGTTAGACCCTGGCAACGCATTAGTCAGTGACCATACTCGTCACTTAATTAAACTTGATAAAGCTTCGCATTAAATTTGATAATCATTGAGGTTCGCATTGTCGCAGGGAAACTGCTTGCTCGTGAGTATCAGCGGTATATAAAAAAACATTTCGTGTGTGATTAGCTGCGGATTTTAATGAGGAATGCGCACGCGACAGAGAATGAAAGAGAAGTGGGGATGAGAAGGGGGAGGAGTGGTGGAGACGGCGGACAGATAGTGGACGAGGGGGAAGGGTTGGCAAAGAATAGAAGGGGAGGCGAGGAAAGAAAGAAAATGAGAAGGGGGTAGTAGGCGGCAGTGGACAGAAAGACTTGCTTGACTGTCACACCAAACATTGCCGTGATTATGTTTCTTCGCCCTAGCAGCTCGGATTACACATTGGAACGTTTGCGAGAAACGATATTATGTGCGCCGTGGTTAAGTTTGACGTACTGCCTTTCAGCAGGAACGCGGTCTGCAAATGTATTGTCAGTGGCTTTTTCTATGCATATATATTACGGTAATAAAAATGCATATAGCATTCCACGATGTGAAAGCCCGAGGCACAAACGAAGCAATATGAATCCGACTGTAACAACTCATAGGCAACAATGTCAATCACACGCCACAGGCCCCTCTCTCTTTCTGTCGTTATATCTACATCTCTAGTGAGTAGTGGCTCTCTCCACGCACACACGCACGCACGCACGCACGCACGCACGCACGCACGCACTCTCTCTCATTTATATATAACATTCTGTCAAAACAAATTAATATCCCGATTCTTCTTCTTCCTCTTCTTCTTTCTCTCTCTCACTCTCACTCTCACTCTCTTTCTCTCTCTCTCTCTCTCTCTCTCTCTCTCTCTCT
>NW_014577125.1:652130-654186 GCF_000485595.1 Priapulus caudatus | reverse complement strand
TATACGCGGCTTAGTTGGTGCGGAATATACGCGGCTTAGTTGGTGCGGAATATGATTCCGCGCTTCGCAAGCCGGAGCATTCGCGGCTAAGCAAGCCGTGGCTTAGCAAGCCGCGTATATTTTAGCGTGTGAACGCAACTTTTCTCCTCGTGTGAACGCAGCTTATATATATACGTTGATCCGTCGGCTAAAGTGATTAGAGTTAACGTAATGAGTCAGTAGACTTATTACATGTGGGTTCGACGCACGCATGTGTCCACCACAATATCCGTCCATCGTTCACGAACAATGCTAATGAAGCTGATCACTCACGTACGTTATTAAGTCACAGGGTAATGTCATCAACGTGTTTTCCTGGGGACGATAGCTAATTGCATTACACACACCGTTTCCTATATGCAGTTACTTCACGCCGTCGTAGCGGCGGCTGGTGTATAGAGTAAAACAGAACGTGTGCTGTTTGTTGAGATGGCTCTCCAGTGGGCTGCCTCGCACGCTGAGTAGAACCCGTAAAACAGTATTCCATTTTCCATTAACGGCCGTACTTGAAAATTTCCTTAAATCGGTCGGGTTATACATAATTACAATGAGATCTGCTGAATTTAATTGTCAAGACACGACATATATTTTGTTAACGCAGATATTTTTTAATAATTTTTTCCATTAAAGTTATTTTCCCGAAACATAATCGAAACGCACAATTTACAACGTGGTGTTTTTTTTACACTGGAAAGTACGATTCACGTAAGCATTTCTAGGCCACGGAGGCAACCAACCACTCTCGTGAATATGGTCTAGTTTTCGATAATATTGTGAAATCTCATACTTCCTGTTTCGTTTGAGCGATAACACCGCGCGCCAAAGATTTAATTATTTCACCACGTCCAGCCGAGCTATAAGCTGATTTCGGAGCGTAATACCAATGTTGAGTGCGGTCCCCAGAGTAACCACTCTGCGCAAATATGTATAATGACACCGGTCACGACATGCAGGTAGAAAATCTACCCTGACCAGTGCATATTACAGCTGACGCGGTGGGTGCGTGGCGTGCGGGCACGTACAAACTCAGTAGTAATAAATATGACCGTGTACTGTATTTAACGTTATATTAGTATTCATATATGCCGAAAGCATTAGTGTGGCAAACCAGGTTTACCTTAGCGAATAAAATCAAACGCCAATATGTCCTGTCTGTATCTGTATAGGCATGCACGCGTGGAACATATAGCTCTATGGACTTCAATAAATGACGTCATGCAGGTGTATATACGTGTAGGCAAGTGTGTACATTTTACTGACACAAATATGTACGGTAGTTTCAAAAAGAAGTTCCGTCTTCCTGTTGTTGCTTTGCCGCCGTTCGCGCATGCGCACCTGAACCGAGCTACTGACCGCCAGCAGCGCTAGAGTAAATCTTGTAACCTCATAACCTCATAAGTGATAATCTTCAAAAGTCCTGGAGACTATAACGAAGATGGAGAGAGTGGATCAAGTCGGTAGATCCTCACTGCGGATCGCAGCGGAAAAAGTTGTGAATTTGCTATTTACCAAGGATGAAGGCAGTGAATTCCAATACGGAATCACAGAGACAAAGAAGCTAAACTTAAAGGGATCCTTAGAAGTTTGTACATGCCATTAGTTGTCGGTCTTTTAAGACCATTTAAGACCTTAAACCATTTAAGACCTTTTAAGACCATTAAAGATCTGCTCCCAATTTATTGGCTTTGAAGCTTTGAAATCAATGCTGAGAGAAAAGGGTCGAGTAATCTCATTCGCGTCACAAATCGAGATGGCGGTGTTCGAGTGGCGTTTGAATGCGGCACCGGTGAGTCACGTGGCATGTACTTGTAAGGCCTACACTAACCTACTACTGGGCATGTACTACTAGTAAGGCCTATACTAACCTACTACTAGGCCTGTACTACTAGTAAGGCCTATACTAACCTACTACTAGGCATGTACTACTAGTAAGGCCTACACTAACCTACTACTAGGCCTGTACTACTAGTAAGGCCTACACTAACCTACTACTAGGCCTGTACTACTAGTAAGGCCT
>NW_014577125.1:638224-652105 GCF_000485595.1 Priapulus caudatus | reverse complement strand
ACTAACCTACTACTAGGCCTGTACTACTAGTAAGGCCTATACTAACCTACTACTAGGCCTGTACTACTAGTAAGGCCTACACTAACCTACTACTAGGCATGTACTACTAGTAAGGCCTACACTAACCTACTACTATAGGCCTGTACTACTAGTAAGGCCTATACTAACTTACTACTAGGCTTGTACAACTAGTAAGGTACAGGTACTACAGTAAACCGGTAGGTCTCTTAATTCCTGTTCGTTTTAATCGAGTTTAATTTCTTTTTGTATAACGAGTTAAATTAAATAGAAAGTCAATAAAGGCGACGATATAGCGCGTTCTGATGCAGGCGTGATGCGCCCCCGTGACTCGTTCTTTATGTAGTAGACATGGCTGCCGCACAACTTTGCCAAACCAACGCAACATCTACTAAACCAGAGCACGTATATCATATTCGTATAATATACGTATGAAATACGTATAATATACGTTATCTGGCTAAGCATCAAAAAGCCCGCCGATAATCGAAAGTGCCGGCGCCACACCAAGTATATATTTAGTATAGTAGTATATATTCACGTCAAGTATATTGTTGACCCTTTTACTCCGATTTTTTTCTAAACAATCACACATGGCTTTATCCAGAAATACTTAATAAGCAGCTAAACAAATAACGCGAAAACGGTAGAGTAGAGCGGAAATACATCAAAATGTATAGACTCTTCGCACGCGTATATAGTTTCAAACAATCACTAACGCTATCGAAACTAATATACTCGCAAAAATACCCAATCCATTCCACAAATAATCAGTAATAATCACAGTAAATAATTACAACTGAAAGAGTACTCCTACGTGTAAGGAATCCCGGCGACAACAGACTGCGCATGCGCGTACGTGTAGGCGTGTTACTACTGCATGCTCACCGGTGGATTACTGCCTGCCGTCCGTGACCGAGACTTCTGCCGCTAACGAGAATCAACTAATACGAGGGTCACCATCAACTACTGAAGCCCTTCGCTGTTATCGCTTGCATGTACGAGCGTCGTGCGCCAGCAGCCTCCCTCGTAATAACCGTCGCCCGCCCATCACTTGCCAGAGCGATACGCGCAAGCTGTTTCTGACGAGCTACATCGCCTCGACTAAGTCCGACTGATCAGCTGCGGCGATAACGTGTCGCACAGATTCCCGCTGGCTTCTCAAGATGAATATTCCACTGTTGCCACCCACGCATGAATTCATTTCAGCCGACAATGGCGTGCGCGCGTTTTTTTTTGCGCGCGAGCATCAAACCTACGTATTTCATCTCGTTTCGACCGAAATTCTAAAAAACTCAATTCCTGGCTTCTTCAATTCGCTTTCGAGCTGGGGTTTTGCGTGCGCATGCGCTGTCGCGCGAGGGGATGCGGCGCGCGTGGCGGTATTGTTGTATCCTCTACAGCTGCGTGGGTGTGCGTTGAATGCAGGTTGGCAGAATGATTGCACCAGCAAGTGCTGAAAAGAACCCAAAATGTTCGCATGAGTGAAGCTGATGAAAAGCGTGAAGCGACGGAGAAGCTCACGCACGCATGAACCAAGCACGCACGCCGCGAGCATGCACGCACGCATGAGCCACGCGCACATGCATGAGCCACGCACACATGCGCGCGCACACACACACACACACACACACACACACACACACACACCACAGCACAGGCACACAGAGAGAGAGAAAGAGAGAGAGAGCCGCGAGTGTGAGGCGCACTCAACGGCACGCACGCCCGCAGCGCACATTTGCACGCACGCACGCACGCACGCAACGCACGCACGCACCGCACGCACATACGTGCGGCGCAGCCGCCCCGTCAGCAAGTCTGAGGGCCACTCCACGCGACGCACGCACGCAGCGCACGCCGCACCAGCACGCACACCGCTATACGTGCGCGTAGGCCGCCCGTGCAGCAAGTGTGAGCGGCACTCACGCACCTGCACGTCACGCACGCACGCACGCACGCACGCGACGCACCAATACCGTGCGCGTTAGCCGCCCGTCAGCAAGTGTGAGCGCACTGCACGGCACGCACGCACGCACGCACGTCAGCCGCAACATACGTGCGCGTAGGCCGCCCGTCAAGCAAGTTGCTGAGCGCAGACTGCACGCACGCACGCACGCACGCACGCACGCACGCACATACGTGCGCGTAGGCCGCCCGTCAGCAAGTGTGAGCGCACTCACGTTAATTTCGATGCGCTAATGAAACCGACATTAGCTAAAAATTTTCACATGGCTCGAAGTAACGGACGAGCTCAACGTACGTGTGGCCGACAATCCGCCGACGGGCGACGAGAGTGCTAGCAAGCTCACATTTACAGCCTAATAGTAACGACGCATCAGTTACATTTTGCAAAGCCTATACGGAGCATAATGGACGAGCGCCCGATGAAGGTGCATTCGCACTTTGAAACTAAAAACCTCACGCGTTGTCTGTATTTCGCTCACGGCCGTATACAGAGGTTAAAATCACCGCGACGTCTATTATAGTGGTTCTCCTAACCAAACCAAACTTTATTTTTTCGCCTAGACGGAGTTTCATCATGCCATACAGACGACGATGAGGCGGAATGCAATACGTGCCTAGAAGCGTGCAATCTCTACTGCGGCGTGTGTGTATTCTTACTGCGGCTGTAAATTCCGGCACGTTTGCTCATCCATGTTAGCGTGTAAGCTATGTAGCATATGCTATATATCTAGCATGCTCCAGTAAACATGGTCTTCTAGTAAGCATGCTCTATGTAGCATGTTAGCTCATAGTTAGCATGTAAGCTATGTAGCATATGCTATATATCTAGCATGCTCCAGTAAACATGGTCTTCTAGTAAGCATGCTCTAGTAAGCATGGTCTAGTAAGCATGGTCTAGTAAGCATGCTCTAGTAAGCATGGTCTAGTAAGCATGCTTTAGTAAGCATTGTCTAGTAAGCATGCTTTAGTAAGCATTGTCTAGTAAGCATTAGCTCATAGTTAGCATGTAAGCGTACACTATAACGCCGCGGTCTCATGCTAATAGGATATAAATTACAGCGTTACATATAAATTATGTCAGTAAGACGCGTCGTGAAGATTGAAGGTACAAGGTGTTTTAATAACCGCCCATTCGTCGGCGATATGCAACAAGAAGATGTGTAGTAGTAGAGTTATATACCAGCGCTTCTTAAACTGGTGAATGGTTCACCCAAGGGTATATGAAATTATTTTTGGGCGAATGAAACTTAACAAAAACATAAGGAAATTTAGTCGCGAGTAAATAAAATTGTGTGATACTTTTGTGTTGTGTTAATTTTGTGATAACATTTACGAATTAATAAATCATGGGTTTTCATATTCAACGACGAAGTCAAACAGTTCACACAATTCACATGGTTAATATAGCGCTGTAACGATCGTTCGACGCCATATAGCGGTTTTTTAGCATTGTTAGAAAATCGGTGATTTGATTATATTGGCTACGTCACACCTAACGAAATGGAATTCATATAAACCAAAAGCGCATAAAATGCGTGATTTGTTGAGTTGATGCGCACGCAATGAATGCTATATGAATGCACGCAATGAATGCTTTCATGCGGTTTTCCAGAATTCATGGAATTCCAGTCGGCTCGCAAGCCCGACATAAGCCCCCCTTAAGGGACCCATAGGCATAGGCGAAGTCACGTATATTGTGAACTCGATAGAACTACAATAGTGTTGGCTGAGGCTGTTTAAACGTAAGAGGTTTATCTTCGTAACGAAATTTAACGCGTATATTGATGTTAACGTGCAGAAGTTTGTAGCGCTTACTGCTGCTACGCGTCCGAATGCTGCTCGTGAATTTCAACAAGAAGATATCAGACCAGACGAGAAATGTCGTGGCCGAGGCAATACATCAAAATATGTGTGAACAGGAGTGAATAAAAAACAAAACTGTTTTCATTCACTCCTGATAGGACACATATCACCAGGAGTGTCATAATGTCAAGAGCTAATAAATACTATTATTATATATATATTATATTATTATATTATTATTATAGTATTATTATATATATTTATTTTATTTTATTTGTTTATTTTATTATTATTATATTATTATTATTATTATTATTATATTATTACTATTGATTAGCTCTTGATAATATCGATAGATATATAGAGAGAGATATAATAGCGTCTATATTGTGACACTCCAGCTATTACTGTTGCTATGCGCGCGCATGTACGCAGCGTTCATTCACACTCGCGCGAGGAGCAAATGTCGGGTGAGAAATTGTCTGGTGAGCACTTTTCTTGTGAACAGTAGTCGAGTGAGCAATTTCCACACGACCCCGGGATATCGGAACGAAAGTATATGTCAACTAAGGCTAACCACAGGGTGAGTAGGTGGCTTCGTGTCTTGTTTTTGGAATGGAAGAAATTTTTCGCTCGAGAGAGGCTAGTGATCAGAAGTTTGTTAGTGCATTGTCGATGGTTATGTGACGCATGATGGCGATAGTGGATGAACACTTCTCAATGCTCTCAATCCAGATATTATTTAAATAACAGGCTTTTGTGGAATTGCTATGAAATATGGATGTGGCAGCCTTCTTCTTTCTCTATCTACCACTTGCTGTGTCTCTTACCATCTCTCTCATACATTCGGTTACTCACTCACTCCCTTCCTCTTTCCCCTCTCTTCCCATCTCGCACACTCACTCTCTCCCTCGAGTTTCATTTTCCTATCCTCCATTTCCTTTGGAGCACGCTCTCTCTCTCTCTCTCTCTCTCTCTCTCTCTCTTTCTCTCTCTCTCTCTCACGTACCATACTATACCTTCGCCACCCTCCCTCCCTTCATCCATTCGCTTTATCTTCGCTCCATCTTCCATTTTCTGACATCGCCCAGATAATGCGATGAGACACCCACTCCATTGAAAAAGGTGTCGAGGCGTGATAAATAGGACTTCGTTGAGCAAGTGTTAGAAGTAGTTGTATCACCGAAGCTATATTTGCTTCTAGAGATCGACATAATCAGCAACATCTTATGGAAAAAGTTTAGGAAATAACAAAAATTCCCTTCGAGGTTTCTATTCGTATGCAGACCACAATATTTCTCGCCGTCCAACTGCCAACAGAATGTGAGACATAAGCCTCGTTCACACGAGACCTCGTATTTATGAAATACGAACCTCGTTCACACGAGACCTCGTATTTATGAAATACGGTATTTGCGAAATACCGAATCTGAGACAAATACGAGGCACACGCTGATTCGCGGCTCCAGAAATACGGTATTTGCGAGCTGCGAGCTGCTTTAAACAATCAAGCGAACAATGCGAAGCAACGAATGCGAACAAATGCAAACAATGCAATGCGCACCAACTGCCGATAAAATACGTAGACTGGTCCGCGCTCGACAGTTCCACTCGCGTTACACTGGAACTGTCGAGCGCGGACCAGTCTATAAAATACGCGGCTTCAGAAATCCGGTATTTAGCGTTCACACGAGGAAATGGTAGCGATCCGGTATTTCTCAAGCACGGTAATTATTCGGGGTCTGGGAAGCCGCGTATTTACATCAAATACCGGATCTGGTACATTATAGATACCGTATTTCTTGGACCGCGCATTTTGCCTCGTCTGAACGCTAAATACCGGATTTCTTGCTACGTGTGAACGCGGCTATAAATGTATTGAAACACCTGCGGATTCTTGACGTGCATACGGCACGCATGCAAGAAAGACGGAAAACTATCCTCGGAGAGTTTTGCAGATTAATTAAGCACACGTCAGTCTGATGCGCAGCCAGACACGCTAGCTGGTTAACACGCACATAAGACGTGCAGACGGAACCGTTAAATAACTTGATATTGATATGTGTTATACTATGACGACACGTCAATGTACATTGCGCAGGCACGCAATCAGACTATGCTATGTCATGATTTGATTTCCTGGAGCATACAGAACAATACTGTATTCTATGTTAGTGCTTACCTCTAGATAGATAGATGCTTAATTCGCCAGAATAGAACGAATCATAGATGTGCATAAGAAAGAACACAAGTATAACAAATTCTTAGCGGTAAATGATAATGATTGAAAATAAACGTGTTTCTGTAGGTAAACAGTAATTCCTGTGGGTGTTGATTCAGTGATCGGAATTGAATTGATAACCATTATACTACGGGGCGTGCGCAAGGTTTGTAAAGCACTTTTGTTGCACATTTTTACGATTGTATCGTATGTATATTATAGACTGCGTACTATTGCGCGTCATTTCGAAAATTCAAGTTGTATATTACATAGCATATGTATTTGTGTGTTATTTGACTTTCCTTATAGCTTAGCAACTAAATGAAGGTTTGCACAGAATTCCGCGTAGGCAGGTACATACAATACATACACGCGATAAATTGCCTGCTAAACAGAAATCTGCAATTCTGAATTTAGCTATATTCATATTAGCAAGAGTAGATAATAACAATGTGTTAGACATTAACAAATTTGTTATTATCTACTCTTGATATTAGCAACTTAAAATTCAATCCGAGGTAAATCAATGGCAGAGTAAGATGTGTCACTTTTAGAATGCGCAGCAGTTCAAATGAGTACGCTTCGTCAAGCCGCTACAAGCAAGGTCTTAAAGGCATATAACTTCAGGCAATAATGTCCGAGTTTGGCGGCATTTATCTGAAAACGCCAGCACTCACGTTCCCGGGTACAACTTTTCCTAAACTCCTCCCTGCTCCTGACGAAGGATATGTTTGATTTGGCATCGTAATTCAACGGACCTATAACCGAAATGTAATTAGACGTAGTAATTATATAACCTGATTGCAGAATGTGGAAATATTCCCTGCAGAGTATCAGGAGCACAGCAAGAGAAGAACGCAAGCAGAACCCACTGTCTCCTCATTTCGTCTGATCCATCAATTCTATTGTTTGCCAATGTTATCGGCGCTTGCCACACCAGTCCTGCTGTGTAGTGGAATCACGTATTGCTGTACAGGGCATAGCTATCTGTATCACCCGTGCAATGATTCTCCGTCTCACCCAATGCTATAGATGTGCAAAGTTCCTGATGCGGACTGAATGAGGATTCTTTGCCACGTTTTTTCGGCTTCGGCGAATTTCATTTCAATGACAATGTACATCGTCGAGAATTCGTCATACGGTAGACGAAAGAGGCTGACGGTGAAGAATCGTTCAGCTGCGGGTAAATGTTTGCATCTCAGTAATGCCAAACGCATCCGTACACTTTTAAGCATCACGCTTTGTAAGGCGAATGAATCGAAGCACCACAGTGCTAGCTGCGTCTTCCTGCCAAGGCGGAACTCACTGAAAACACATTCGGTCATTAGTTTGGGTTACCCACTCACCAACCTGTATCCCTGACTGCTGATCTGCCTACCTGCATGCCTCCTGCTTGCCTGCTTGCCTGCGTGCGTACGTACGTGCGTGAGTATTTGCTTGCCTGCTTGCCTGTGGGTCTGCCTGCCAGCGGGTGTGCGTATCTGCCTGCTTGCTTGCCAGTCTGAGTGTATGACTGCCTGCCTGCCCCCACCTGCCTGCATGCCTGCCTGCCTGCCTGCCTGCCGGCCTCCCTCCCTCTCTCCCTCCCTCCCTTCCTGCCTGACCGGCTGCCTAACTACCTGCCTGTCTACCCGCCTGCTTGCCTGCCTACCTACCTACCTACTTGCCTGCCTGCCTGCCTGCCTGCCTGCCTGCCTGCCTGCCTGCTTGCCTGCCTGCCTGCCTGCCTGCCTGCCTGCCTACCTGCCTGCCTGCCTGCCTGCCTGCCACATGGTAGAAGATCTTTACGCTCAACTTGATCTTACGCTTACCATCTATACTTAACGACCGTCCCTTAGTGTCACACAGTGACCGAATTTCTTACGTACATGCCTTCTAACAAAATGGGAAAATATCATGGCACAGTTGTCTGATTGGGATAATTGGAAAGAAACTATGCAATCTTGCGCTTCTCTAAAAACTAATGATAGTAAAAATGTTCGATCGAATGGGATAAATGACCCTGTGAAAGTGCATGCCAGATTAAAGCATCTTTGATTGCTATTATTACGGGCGTGAACGTGCGGAGGGCCACCCAATGACAGTCATGTGTATTACGTTAATTTCTGATCTCAGTGGGGAAAGATATCGACGAATTTTACCTAAGAGAGTAATCCGATGACCCTCGCTGCATATTATTAAGTTATAATAGGATATTATCAGGAGTTAATAAAGACAAATTTCTCTTTATTAACTCTTGATATTATAGATACATGATGCGTTTTCTATAGGAAGAAATGCGCTCGTTTATGTGTGTTACTTACATGCGCGTGCGCGTTTGTGTATGTGCGTATCCGTATGCGTATGCTTATATGAGCGAGTGTGGGCGTCTGTGCGTTTTTATGTATGTGGGCGTTACATTGCAGCATGGATTCTAACAAGCACCAGTCTATCCACAGCTATACTTTCACACAAGGGCGTAGCAATCAATGAAATATTTGATGGTAAAAGGTTTCTCTACAGATATAGACATAGACCCGTAATATACGGTGGCCAGACTAACCTACTGGATAACCTAGTCTCGATGGGTCAGCTGCTTTGCCACCTGTACGATACATTGCTATTCATTTTGCTGCGTTCTTCCGTTTCCTTATAACCAAAACGCGAACTTTTCATACAGCGTTAAAGCCGCACTATGCGCATCCAAACGTTAATTTCTCCAGTACTAGACTAGCAAATACTTCGTGTCATGCATAATCACACTACCTTATGACAAAATAAACTCTAGTTGCTCCCATTTCACTGCGCGTTTGCTTAAAACCCACATGAAAGAGGTGAGAAAACTTGCATTCTGGCGCAAACGCCGACTGTTTGCCAACCAATTTAGCTTCGAAGTGGTGAGGTGACGTCAAATGTTTTTATCTTTGCTACACCCGTACCGTTGTACCGCAGCACCGCTGCGTGGTTGCTTGGGGAAACTGTCAACAACATCAGAGAATTTTAACAACATTGGAGATATTTTCAAATATCTTTTATAAGACAACGCGCAATGAAATGGGAGGAACTAGAGTTTATTTTGTCATAAGGTAGTGTGATTATGCATGACACGAAGTATTTGCTAGTCTAGTACTGGAGAAATTAGCGTTTGAATGCGCATTGTGCGGCTTTAACGCCTAAAAAAAGACGTTTGTTTCCGCTAACCCGACCGAGTCCATTTTAAACTGCCGTGTCGAAAGTTTATATTGTGATCGGCCAAAAAAAAAGAAGTTAAATGTAACAAATATTTTTTTTTAATAAAAAATTCCAACGTGATGTGATATCGATCGGCGAATGCATTAATTTGACTTTGAAGTCATTATATGGGCTGTTATAAGTATAAAACAAGTCTTGTTGAAATACAAAAAAAAGTTTTGCTTGCTTACCGTGTCCAATTTCTTTCAGCTCGTTAGCGGAAACAACCATATTTTTTTCCTAGGCCTAAGGAATTCTCACGTCACACACCGTCAGTGCTTTCCGTGACGAAGTCTCACGACGTTCTATATATAGTACCGCACAATCTCTGGAAACTGGTTGTATGCATGCTATCGTTGTTCGTATCAAACGTTATTTTCAAGGCCTGCGTATTTTGCTAGCAATGAGCGTAAAAAACTCGCACAAAGAGATGACACGCACAATGTATTTTTAGATGCCATATATAAACATTAATCAACTCACTGTTGAAAGCACTCCTATTTTGGGCCCGCCAGGAACAGTAATGAGTCGGCGAATATTAATATTGACGTTTACTATTAAGCAAATGTTACGTATTTTCAGAGACGCGCAATGTTTTCATGAAGAGTGCCGTTTTAATTACAGCTAGTAAATTTTGCATACGTAGGTGTAATACAATAGTAGAGGGCGTCCAAACGTAGTAAGCCTGAGAAAGTATTACACAGAAATTTATTCAAAATACTCGCAGAGTTTCGACACGTACACAACGTACCCTTTATACATTTTGGATAACCACAAACTCACGGTCTGGAGTCCGTTCGATACTTTTCCAGCTGCGTCTTGCGGCATGTAATTAAATAATGCAATTTCCAGCATGTAATCGGTAATATATGTTTTACACAGAAAATGGGCGGACCGGTCACCTTGGCTACGTCACTTGACAGAATGGCACAATTTTCCGACTAGACCAATATTACCTTTTATGCTTTATCGCCGTCTACCTTACGCGTATAGTGCAAATTACTGCACTCTAGTGCCGAATATTACCACAAAATATCAGAAAAAGGCCTTCTTCAGAGGCGAAATGGTGCAGGGATGAACAAATGCCGGAATGCAAATGTTGCATGCCTTCTATAGAAAACAAAATAAAAAACGTAGCACTTCCTCTCTGGGATGTACACTCCAGAGCCGTATATAGACATCGCAACTCTCTCAGTCTCTATACGGCTCTGGTACTCTCCTGTGCACCACGTCGCGTGGGGAAAGTATTCACATAGCGGGTATACATTGCTTTGCTATTCGGCAATAATGCAAAAAAATTCACTTGAAGTGTTCAACGTTTAGCCATTAGTCCATGATAGTAGAAAAAACGATGATGATAATGATGATGATGATGATGATGATAATGATGATAATGATGATGATGATGATGATGATGATGATGATGATGATAATGATGATAATGATGATGATGATGATGATGATGATGATGATGATATGATGATGATGATGATGATGATGATGATGATGATGATGATGATGATGATAATGATGATGATGATGATGATGATGATGATGATGATGATGATGATGATGATGATGATAATGATGATGATGATGATGATGCTAATGATGATGATGATGAATGATGAGTAAAAAAACGAAACACGAATAGTTCACGCAATCATTCATGACATTCATAAAAAAGGGGTAAACTCTTATCAAAAGGCAAAAGACAACATATATAAAAAGGTATATCGCTGGTGTGAATGCCGTTAACTCTATAATACGCCCCATGGTCGCATGTGGTATGTTATTCTAGATGCATTGCGCATTACAGCGTCGATTGAGCCCCGGGATACATTTTGAGGTTCCACGCTACCTACTTAAGGTTCGTTACCTTACTGTAAAACTAAATGAAATTATTATCTTGCAGACTAATTCATTGTCATATCTAATATGTTAGCGGCTAATTCTGAAAGTGCTCGCAGTGGAAATCAAAAGCGATCTTTCCTCGTTTTTTTTCGCCCGCTCACAACTGCGATTTCTACGCATTATAACGTCGGCTTCTATAGTTTTAATTGTAAAAGGCGAACAACAGATCTGATGATCAGATACGATAGTACGGCGCGGGCGCCGATGACGCCGATGCAATATGCAAATTCACTTATTAGATTATCATCGGAGGTTCTCGACTAATGAACGCAGCGAAATCAAAGGTTTCGCAAGCGCTTCTAAAGAAATCTTATTAACAATATTAATTCGTTAGTGTATTGTTATTACTTGTCTAAAGATAATCGTGTGGTCGTTTCGGTATAATTTAACGACATTTGCATATTGCCAGCAGGTAACATACATTCACGCAAGCGACAGGAATTAAGTAAAAAAAGGTAATTGAATTAATAAATTAATGCCACGATTCCCCAGTCTCCCACATCTCTCTCCCTCAGCAAGCTATATTATGCAGTGTTCTTCAGCCCGTACTGCACGCCTAAAACGGTGCTCGCGCATGCGCAATATCTCCTTAAAGAATGATATTTTGCAAAGATTATGCATTTAAAAGGAGGAGGAGTCATCCGAGCATAGATCTATATAATAACATCCCATCAGTAGACCTCACTTAAAAAATGGGACGAAGACCTTGCATGTAAGGTCCTCGCTGCGTATAATCGTCAGGGGAACCGATCTATAGTCCTACGGGTCGTTGGTCCTATGGGTCGTTGGTCCTACGGGTCGTTGGTCCTACGGGTCGCTGGTCATACGGGTCGTTGGTCCTATGGGTCGTTGGTCCTACGGGTCGTTGGTCCTACGGGTCGTTGGTCCTACGGGTCGTTGGTCCTACGGTTATTAGTAAGAGGGGTAGAGTGAATGACCTTTTTTTTTTAAATAAAAATTTTTACCCCCAACTTTTTTTTATAAATTTTTTTTAAATTTTATTTAAATTTTTAATTGTATTTGTTTAAATTTTCTTTAAAAAATTTTTTTTTTAATTTTATTATGTATGTGGCTTTTCACTATGATTGAAGTATGCACCAGACAGGAGTGGAGGAGGAAGAAGAAAATAATTCTTAAACTATTTCAGTGTCATCGACGGTCTATCTATCTATCTATCTATCTATCTATCTATCTATCTATCTATCTATCTATCTATCTATCTATCTATCTATCTATCTATCTATCTATCTATCGATCTATCTATCTATCTATCTATCTATCTATCGGTCTATCTATCTATCTATTCAGGTCACCCTCGAGACCTTATCACAAAATTTCATTCACCCACGACAAAATTTCCTTATGTTTTTGGTCTAGTTTCATTCACCTCAAAATAATTTCATTCCCCCTTGGGTGAACGATACACCAGTTTAAGAAGTGCTGTGGTACACTACACTGTACACAGGCAGTCCAGCTGCTGTGTAAATACACTGTGTATATTTTTGACCAGTATAATTATTTTTATTGTTAGTATTCATTTATTATAAGTTTAATGTGCATCAGCGTATTATTTGTATCGTGCACCGTAGGACACATTGGTCGTGGGTAATTTAAAATTTAAAAAAAATTAAATTAAAACTAAACTAACTTTTTTTTAAATTAAAATTGAATTTAAAAAAAAATTAAATTTAAAAATTAAATTATAAAAAAAAAATTAAATTAAAAATTAAAAATTAAATTAACAAACAATTAAAGAAAACAATTACGTGTGCCTGCGTGCACCGTAGGACAACGACCCGTAGGACCAACGACCCGTAGGACCAGCGACCCGTAGGACCAACGACCCGTAGGACTAAAGAACTGTAATCCCAGTCAGTACACAATTTGGCTACGTTAGTGTGTTAGCGCATGCGCAATATCTCACCAGAGGAGGTATTTTTTTGTGATGAATATGCAATTAATATGGTTAGGGTGTATCTGACATAGATTTATGTAATTAATTCTTATCAGTAGACCTGTGTTATAAATAGTAGAGCGCCCTAGCCTGTAGGGCGCAAAACTCCTACTTTACCCCCTCGCACCCTTCCACATTTCCTCGCTCAGCGTCCTTCTTCTTCTATGGCCCTCATCAATCTTTCGCTGTCGCCTTTCCTCTGTCTCCCACCCTTCTCTCCGTCAGCAAGCTATATATGGTGTAGTTTTCATTCGTCTGCATGCACTGCACGTCTGAAACGGTGTTCGCGTATTGCGCAATATCTCCCGAGAAGAATGTTATTTTGCAGAAATTATGCGCACTTAGAATGAAGAGGTGTTATTCTAGCATAGATTTCTATAATAAAAATCCCATCAGTAGACCTCACTTAAGAAATAGGAAGAAGACCTTGCATGTAAGCCCCCGCTGCCTATACCTGCAGTACATAATCTGGCAAAGTTAGTGTGTTATTGCATGGGAATTATCTCACCAGAGCAGCCTATATTTGTGATGAATATGCATTTAATTGGTCAGGGGGTATCTGAGCATAGATTTATGTAATTAATTCATATCAGTAGACCGGTTTTCATAATTTGTTAGAGCGCCCTAGCCTGTAGGGCGCAAAACTCTTACTTCACCCCCTCCCATCCTTCCCCATTGCCTCCCTTGTTCTTCGCTCAGCTTCCTTCTTCTTCTACGGCCCTCAGCTATCTCCCTCGTAGCGTTTCCTTTGTCTCCCACCTTTCTCTCGTCAGCAAGCCTATATTGTGTAGTTTAT
>NW_014577125.1:632508-638199 GCF_000485595.1 Priapulus caudatus | reverse complement strand
AGCGCCTAGCCTGTAGGGCGCAACTCTTACTTCACCCCCCCTCCATCCTTCCCATTGCCTCCCTTGTTCTTCGCTCAGCTTCCTTCTTCTTCTACGGCCCTCAGCTATCTCCCTCGTAGCGTTTCCTTTGTCTCCCACCTTTCTTTCCGTCAGCAGCTATATTGTGTAGTTTTCATTCGTCTGTACTGCAACGTCTGAAAGGTGTTCGCGCATGCCGAATATCCCCCGAAAAAAATGGTATTTTGCAGAAATTATGCATTTAGAGTGAAGACGGGTTATCCGAGCATAGATTTATGTGATAACATCCCATTAGTAGACATCACTTAAGAAATAGGAAGAAAACCCATTCATGTTATGTCCCCGCTGCCTATACCTGCCAATACAAAATCCGGCAAAGTTAGTGTTATTGCGTGCGCAATATCTCACCAGAGGGGTTATATTTTGTGATGAATATGCATTTAATATGGTCAGGGAATATCTGGGCATAGATTTATGTAATTAATTCATATCAGTAGACTGGTGTTCGTAATTAGTAGAGCGGCCCTAGCCTGTAGGCAGCAAACTCTACTTCACCTCCTCCCATTCTTTCCCATTGCCTCCCTATCCTCCGTTCCGCGGTCCTTCTTCTTCTACGGCCCTCAGCTATCTCCCCTGTCGCGTTTCCCCTGTCTCCCACCCTTCTATCCGTCAGCAAGCTATATGGTGTAGTTTTCATTCGTCTGTACTGCACGTCTGAAACGGTGTTCGCGCATGCGCAATATCTCCCGAAAAGAATGGTATTTTGCAGAAATTATGCATTTAGAGTGAAGACGGGTTATCCGAGCATAGATTTATGTGATAACTCCCATTAGTAGACATCACTTAAGAAATAGGAAGAAAACCCATTCATGTTATGTTCCCGCTGCCTATACCTGTCAATACAAAATCTGGCAAAGTTAGTGTGTTATTCGCCAGAAGAGTTATATTTTGTGCTGAATATATATTTAATATGGTCAGGGGGTATCTGATAGATCTAGCAGAGATTCATGTAATTAATTCTTATCAGTAGACCTGTGTTTATAATAAGTAGCCTAGCCTGTAGTGTGCAAAACTCCTACTTCATCTCCTCCCGTCCCCCCTCGCCTACATTGTCCCTCTCTCAGCCTCCTTCTTCTTTTACCGCCACTCGGCTATTATTCTCTGTCGACTTTCTGCAAAATCTGCACACACACACATACACATACACACACACTCTCTCTCACACTGACACACATACACATACACACACATACACACACACACCCACAGACACACACACACACACACACACACACACACACACACACACACCACACACACAACACACACAGACACACACACACACACACACACACCACACACACACACACATACACACACACACACACACACACACACACACACACACACACAACACAACACACACACACACACACACACATATATATAAATATATATACACACACACACACACACACACACACACACACACACACACACACGCGCGCGCGCGCGCGCGCGCACACACACACACACACACACACACACACACACACAACACACACACACACACACACACACACGTGCGGGGCGACGTACAATTGCATGCGCGCGTACACAAGTACTATCGATGTATTTAGGCATCTCTGTATATATAGCAGTGGCAGTAGAGCGTAGCGTGGTGTTCACAGCTTCGCAGATAATGCTGAGGTAAACGCACTTTGAACCATTCATTACTGCGACTACGACACGTGCGCGGTGTGTTCAGAATTCTTCTCAGAGCTATCTGTTTGCTGCCCTAAGTATACGACTCGCTATGAATGTTGATCGTTGACTTGGTATATACGTGACCGATTTGGCGAGATTTAGCACGTAGATATGTTTCGTTGGAATAGATGGAGGCATCACACGGAATTCTCGTCATTCTTAGGTTAAGAGTACATTTTCGTTTTATATATAATATACATATTATATAATATATTATATATATATACATATATATATATATTATAGATATATATATTTATTATTTATTATAATAATAATAACTATTATTATACTATTATTATTGTTATCGAAGTATTTTAATATTTTAGCCTTGATTAGATTTGAATATCAAATTTTAGAATAAAAGCCGCTACGTAATGTTATTAGAGTTAATTGCAGCTGCGGCACCAAATCACCAATATCTGCTCCGTATGCCTTGCTGTTGCTTTCGGACTGATTTCTTCCCTACTCACTTGACTGAGTCGTGGTTTCTCAGTTGTATAAGCATGAGCTTCAGTACGCTTAAGACACTATATGCGCTTTAATGCCGCCAGAGTGCCGCTTCATTGCCTCTTCATTGCTATAGAAATCAATACAATTGCAGGCATTCATTGTTTATATTTTGGAAGCTTGTGTAACGAACTCGTGTGGTATATGCCAGCAGCGTGGCGCCCGCAGATAGAAGCACTGGAAGCACAGTGCTTCCAGTAAATTTTGGGTTAAGCAATTTTGTTTCTACATTTTGTTCCTAAATCTCTCTCGCAAGACTCACCAGATTGCATCTCCAGACGTCTACATTCAAAAATTTCAGGGGTGGTATGCCCTAGACCCCCTAGCATGCAGCGCGCCCTTACGGCGCTTGCTTTTTATTATCACTAGGATTTTATCTTTCTGTGCTTCTACTTTCTTAAGACCTGTGGGCGCCAGTGTGCAGCAGTCTTTCTCTGGCCACGCATGGGAATCTGCATGGTGGCATGGATACTGAGTGTCTTGTTCACCCGCACCACATCCAACAACGATATACGTTCTTCTACGTCCTAAAAGGACCACTTACTATGCATAGAACCTGACAATGAGATGCGTATTAACGCAGATAAGGTCTATGTCTCTCCTGGTACTGCCGGAACGCTACCTGGTAACTATCTGATTATGGTTAGGGTTAGTGGTAGGGTTAGGGTTAGGATTAGGTTAGGTTAGGGTTAGTGAGTAGGGGTAGGCGACTCCCTAGACTCGTTAGTGGAGTAGGCGAGGTACGGTCCGGCATATTAGATAGCACCTGGGTACGTTCCGGCAGTACCAGGGAGACATAGCCCTATGAGGCGTTATTAACTATGTATTATTATTTTATTCATTAATATATATTAGGAGCTAGTGTGATTATAGCACACTAGCTCCGGTCAATATTACGTCTCCTGTATCCTGGTCGTATATGTCCATATTATGACACTGCTTGTTAATATATATATATATATTATACTTATATATATATATATATATATATATACACCGATGCTTGTGAAGCTGACATTTTCAAAGCGTCTGACATTTTCTATCAACAGCTTACAACAATCCCGACGGATGGGTTTTTGTTTGCCGGGAGGCAATGTAAACGAATCGCCGTGTTAGTAGCGACGTTATATAATTAACTTAGTCTCAAGTGAATTGTCAGTGTTTTGCAACTGCGTCTCAGCATTCTTTCACGTGAGTTTCAGTGTTGTAGACGTGCTTTGCTCGAAGTTGCTTCCAGTCGAGTCGGCTCGCAAGCCCGACATAAGCCCTCCTTTAGGCACGGAAACTCATCGACCGAGTAAAATAGACATGCTGCTTGCATTGTCCGCTACACTTAATAAGGGCCGCGTTAAGGCCATTTTGTAAAAACGGACTAAGTAAGTTGGCGTAGCGAAATGTCGTAGTCGCGGGTACGTTCCTGATTACGCGAATACGGTTGAAAAATTCTTGCGGGCAAGTTTTTAGGGTGGATTTCTGGAATATGTGTGTTTGCACATGCCCAGTATGTATCTAGTCACAGGCACTTGAAGCGTTTCAATAAAATATAATGCTAACTAAATACGAAATCTAATTACTACCAAAGTCTTAATGTTTCTATACTCTCTTTCACCTATTATTGCCGACAGTTTGCTGTCAATTCCGTCCAAATCCTACGTGCAACCATATACGCTGCCGGTGACATTTCTCTCGCGGCTCCACTGTTGCACGCCTACACTAATATATATATAGTAGCTTGCAACAGTGGAGCCGCGAGAGCAATGTCCCCGGCAGCGTATATGGTTGCACGTAGGATTTGACAGAAAACTGTCGGCAATAATAGGTGAAAGAGAGTATAGAAACATTAAGAATTTGGTAGTAAATAGATTTCGTATTTAGTTAGCATTATATTTTATTGAAACGCTTCAAGTGCCTGTGTATCTAGTGTTCTAGCGAAAATGCACATTTGCTTACATATTTTTGTTGATTGAAATTACATTATAAGAGAAGAGATATATGAGTAGGGGGCTACTCATATTAATGAGTAGCTTGTTATAAATGTTTCTATTCTCACATTTCACTTTAATAATTATTATAATGTGCATAATTATGCCAGCATGCTCAGTGTCTGCCGGACAAAATATTAGTCGGTTGGCATAGAAATGAAACAGAGTGAATATATTCACGAACAGTTATATCGATATGAACAGGAGTGAATAATAATATCTATTATATGAATATAATCTATTATTCCCTCCTGATATGAACCACAGGAACTTGGAGCGTTTCAATAAAATATAATGCTAAATAAATACGAAATCTATTTACTACCAAAGTCTTAATGTTTCTTCGTAGGACCAACGACCCGTAGGACCAGCGACCCGTAGGACCAACGACCCGTATGACCAGCGACCCGTAGGACCAACGACCCGTAGGACCAGCGACCCGTAGGACCAACGACCCGTAGGACTAAAGAACTGTAATCCCAGTCAGTACACAATTTGGCTACGTTAGTGTGTTAGCGCATGCGCAATATCTCACCAGAGGAGGTATATTTTGTGATGAATATGCAATTAATATGGTTAGGGTGTATCTGAACATAGATTTATGTAATTAATTCTTATCAGTAGACCTGTGTTTATAAATAGTAGAGCGCCCTAGCCTGTAGGGCGCAAAACTCCTACTTTACCCCCTCGCACCCTTCCACATTTCCTCGCTCAGCGTCCTTCTTCTTCTATGGCCCTCATCAATCTTTCCTGTCGCCTTTCCTCTGTCTCCCACCCTTCTCTCCGTCAGCAAGCTATATATGGTGTAGTTTTCATTCGTCTGCATGCACTGCACGTCTGAAACGGTGTTCGCGTATGCGCAATATCTCCCGAGAAGAATGTTATTTTGCAGAAATTATGCACTTAGAATGAAGAGGTGTTATTCTAGCATAGATTTCTATAATAAAATCCCATCAGTAGACCTCACTTAAGAAATAGGAAGAAGACCTTGCATGTAAGGCCCCCGCTGCCTATACCTGCCAGTACATAATCTGGCAAAGTTAGTGTGTTATTGCATGGGAATTATCTCACCAGAGCAGCTATATTTTGTGATGAATATGCATTTAATATGGTCAGGGGGTATCTGAGCATAGATTTATGTAATTAATTCATATCAGTAGACCGGTTTTCATAATTTGTAGAGCGCCCTAGCCTGTAGGGCGCAAAACTCTTACTTCACCCCCTCCCATCCTTCCCCATTGCCTCCCTTGTTCTTCGCTCAGCTTCCTTCTTCTTCTACGGCCCTCAGCTATCTCCCTCGTAGCGTTTCCTTTGTCTCCCACCTTTCTCTCCGTCAGCAAGCTATATTGTGTAGTTTTCATTCGTCTGTACTGCACGTCTGAAACGGTGTTCGCGCATGCGCAATATCTCCCGA
>NW_014577125.1:628487-632324 GCF_000485595.1 Priapulus caudatus | reverse complement strand
AGCGCCCTAGCCTGTAGGGCGCAACTCTTACTTCACCCCCCTCCCATCTTCCCCCCGGGCGCGCATGCCTCCCTTGGTTCTTCGCTCAGCTTCCTTCTTCTTCTACCGGCCCATCAGCTATCTCCCTCGTAGCGTTTCCTTTGTCCTCCACACTTTCTTTCCCGTCAGCAGCTATATTGTGTGTTTTTCATTCGTCGTACTTGCAAGCGTCTGAAAGGTGTTCGCGCATGCCGGCAACTTCCCCCGAACAAAATGTATTTGGCAGAAATTATGACATTTAGAGTGAAGACGGCGTTATAAAACCGAGCATAGATTGTATGTGATCACTCCATTAGTAGACATCACTTAAGAATAGGAAAGAAACCTCATTTATGTTATGTCCCCGCTGCTATACTCTGCCAATAACAAAATCCGGCAAAGTTAGTGTTTATTGCGTGCGCCAATATCTCACCAGAGGGGTTCATATTTTGTGTGAATATGGCATTTAATGATGGTCAGGAATATCTGGGCATAGCATTTATGAATGTAATGCATATCAGTAGACTGGTGTTTCGTAATTAGGAGAGGGCGCCTAGCCTGTAAGGCAGCAAAACTCTTACTTCACCTCCTTCCCATATCTTTCCCATTGCCTCCCGTATCCGCTCGTTCCGCGGTCTTCTTCTTCTACGGCCCTCAGCTATCTCCCGCTGTCGCGTTTCCCCTGTCTCCCACCCTTTCTATCCGTCAGCAACTATATGGTGTAGTTTTTCATTCGTCTGTGTACTGCACGTCTGAACGCCGGTGTCGCGCAATGCGCAATATCTCCCGAAAAGAATCTGGTAATTTTTGCAGAAATTATGGCATTTAGAGTTGAAACTGGGTATCCGAGCATAATTTATTTGATAACTCCCATTAGTTAGATCATTCACTTAAGTGAAATAGGATAGATAAACCCATTATGTTATTTCGCGCTGCTACCTTACTTTGTCAATACCAAATCTGGCAAGTTAGTTGTGTTATTCGCCAGAAGAGTATATTTTGTGCGAATATATTTTATATGGTCAGGGGCGTATCTGATAGATCTAGCAGAGATTCATGTAATTAATTGTTATTCAGAGACCTGTGTTTATAATAAGTAGCCTAAGCCTGAGTGTGCAATTAATCTCTACTTCATTCCTCCCGTCCTCCTCTCTTGCTCTCTCTTCGCTCACTTCTCTCCCTCCTTTCTTTCTTCCCTCTTTTACCGCACTTCTGGCTAGTTTATTCTCTTGCTCGTATTCTCTGCCATAATATCTGTCATTACACATCATCTATCTATTTTATCACATACACACACACTTGCTACTCACACTGAACAACTACACAGTACACCACACATACACACACACACCGCACAGACACGACACACATCACACACACACACACACACACACACACACACACACACACACAACACACACAGCACACACACACACACACACGACACACACCACAACACACGACACACATCACCACACAAACACACAGCACACACACACACACACACACACACACGACATTAATAACAACACAACACACACACACACACACACACATTTATCACACATCATTATACCGCCGCGGGCACACACACACAACACACACACACACACACACACACACACACACACACACACACACACACACACACACACACACACAC
Source organism: Priapulus caudatus (assembly GCF_000485595.1). Classification (NCBI taxonomy): domain Eukaryota; kingdom Metazoa; phylum Priapulida; class Priapulimorpha; order Priapulimorphida; family Priapulidae; genus Priapulus; species Priapulus caudatus. Next base: position 630,643 of record NW_014577125.1, on the reverse strand, counting down.
ACACACACACACGTGCGTGGGCGACGTACAATTGCATGCGGCGTACACAAGTACCTATCGATGTATTTAGGCATCTCTGTATATATAGCAGTGGCAGTAGAGCGTAGCGTGGTGTTCACAGCTTCGCAGATAATGCTGAGGTAAACGCACTTTGAACCATTCATTACTGCGACTACGACACGTGCGCGGTGTTCAGAATTCTCTCAGAGCTATCTGTTTGCTGCCCTAAGTATACGACTCGCTATGAATTGATCGTTGACTTGGGTATATACGTGACCGATTTGGCGAGATTTAGCACGTAGATATGTTCGTTGGAATAGATGGAGGCATCACACGGAATTCTCGTCATTCTTAGGTTAAGAGTACATTTTCGTTTTATATATAATATACATATATATAATATATTATATATATATACATATATATATATATATATAGATATATATATTTATTTATTTATTATAATAATAATAACTATTATTATTACTATTATTATTGTTATCGAAGTATTTAATATTTTAGCCTTGATTAGATTTGAAATCTAAATTTTAGAATAAAAGCCGCTACGTAATGTTATTAGAGTTAATTGCAGCTGCGGCACCAAATCACCAATATCTGCTCCGTATGCCTTGCTGTTGCTTTCGGGACTGATTTCTTCCCTACTCACTTGACTGAGTCGTGGTTTCTCAGTTGTATAAGCATGAGCTTCAGTACGCTAAGACACTATATGCGCTTTAATGCCGCAGAGTGCCGCTTCATTGCCTCTTCATTGCTATAGAAATCAATACAATTGCAGGCATTCATTGTTTATATTTTGGAAGCTTGTGTAACGAACTCGTGTGGTATATGCAGCAGCAGTGGCGCCCGCAGATAGAAGCACTGGAAGCACAGTGCTTCCAGTAAATTTTGGGTTAAGCAATTTTGTTTCTACATTTTGTTCCTAAATCTCTCTCGCAAGACTCACCAGATTGCATCTCCAGACGTCTACCATTCAAAAAATTTCAGGGGTGGTATGCCCCTAGACCCCCCTAGCATGCAGCGCGCCTACGGCGCTTGCTTTTTATTATCACTGAGGATTTTATCTTTCTGTGCTTCTACTTTCTTAAGACCTGTGGGCGCCAGTGTGCAGCAGTCTTTCTCCTGGCCACGCATGGGAATCTGCATGGTGGCCATGGGATACTGAGTGTCTTGTTCACCCGCACCACATCCAACAACGATATACGTTCTTCTACGTCCTAAAAGGACCACTTACTATGCATAGAACCTGACAATGAGATGCGTTATTAACGCAGATAAGGTCTATGTCTCTCTGGGTACTGCCGGAACGTACCCTGGTAACTATCTGATATGGTTAGGGTTAGTGGTAGGGTTAGGGTTAGGATTAGGGTTAGGGTTAGGGTTAGTGAGTAGGCGTAGGCGACTCCCTAGACTCGTTAGTGGAGTAGGCGAGGTACGGTCCGGCATATTAGATAGCACCTGGGTACGTTCCGGCAGTACCCAGGGAGACATAGACCCTATGAGCGTTATTAACTATGTATTATTATTTTATTCATTAATATATATTAGGAGCTAGTGTCATTATAGACACTAGCTCCGGTCAATATTACGTCTCCTGTATCCTGTCGTATATGTCCATATTATGACACTGCTGTTAATATATATATATATATATATATATATATATATATATATAACACGCGATCTTGTGAGCTGACATTTCCAAAGCGTCTGACATTTTCTATCAACAGCTTACAACAATCCCGACGGATGGTTTTTTGTTTGCCGGGAGGCAATGTAAACGAATCGCCGTGTTAAGTAGCGACGTTATATAATTAACTTAGTCTCAAGTGAATGTCAGTGTTTTGCAACTGCGTCTCAGCATTCTTTCACGTGTCCGTGAGTTTCAGTGTTGTAGACGTGCTTTGCCTCGAGTTGCTTCCCAGTCGAGTCGGCTCGCAAGCCCGACATAAGCCCTCCTTTAGGCACGGAACTCATCGACGAGTAAATAGACATGCTGCTTGCATTGTCCGCTACACTTAATAAGGGCCGCGTTAAGGCCATTTTGTAAAAACGGACTAAGTAAGTTGGCGTAGCGAAATGTCGTAGGCGCGGGTACGTTCCCTGATTACGCGAATACGGTTGAAAAATTCACAGGG
>NW_014577125.1:623134-628462 GCF_000485595.1 Priapulus caudatus | reverse complement strand
TGTGTGATGCGATATGCGGCGGCGCGTTGTGTGTGGTGATGTGTGTGTGCGTGTATATTGGCGTGCGCATATGTCATATTATACGCAGCCAACGTGTTTATCATGATGTGCGATGATGAATACTTTCGGCGTGTTATGCCACGTTTCGGCCACGTTAGGCGCGTAAACAAGCTACTTTTGACTCTCCAATCTCTCGCTCTTCTCTCTCTCTCTCTCCATCTTCTCTCTCTCTTGTTCTTTCTCTCTCTTCTCTCGCTCGCTCTCTTCTCGTCTCTCTCATCTCGCTCTCTCTCTCTCTCTCTCTCTCTCCCTGCTTTCTCACGTCTCTCGCTCTACATCTCTCTCTCTCTCTCTCTCTCTCTCGAATCTCTCTCTCTCGGACTCTCTCTCTCTCGCGTCTCTCTCTCTCGCCTCTCTTCTTCGTCTCGCGGCTCTCTCTCTCTCTCTCTCTCTCGCTCTCTCCTCGTCAGTCTCTCTCTCTCTTCTCTCTCTCTCTCTCTCTCTCCTCTCTCTCTCCTCTCTCTCTTCTCTCTCTCTCTCTCTAGTTCCTATTACTTATCGTCTCTTGTCGCTTTACCGCCAACGCGTTTTTCATCATGCACGGCACCGAACGCGCCTCTTACGATTTTAATTAATTAAGGAGCGAGTAAAATTATAGCGTTGTCTATATTACCTGTAGCCTAGTATTCACGCGCGGATTGCCTTATTAAAGCCAGCCGCACGTGGACGATGGCCGCAGCAAGTTCCGCCAGCATGGTGTGCGGATGCAAAACTTATACGATCGTGCGTCGTGTGTGAAGTATCAGCAGCGTCTGTCTGGATATTTTTCTTCCACGGTGTGGAAGATTGAACAGCGTGTGCGGAGTCGCTGCTGCGCCATCGTCCCGACGTGTGTGGACGATGGCGCAGCAAGGTTCCACGCGTGTGCGACGGGCTTCAGCTATAGCGCCGCCACGCTAGAGAGACAGCAGCCGAGATAAGAATGCTCTCGTGTGACGTCACGCGCTGCTGACGTCACGCGCGGTTGGATGCGGAGGAGAGAGCGTGAAAAGTTCCTCATGTGGCTCTCACTGATGTATCGGCCCGTGTACGCATAGCGACGCTGCGTGCTCTCGCTCTCACGCACGCATCACGCCTACTGAGTCTATCCCCTCCTCCCGCATCCTACCCACAGGCACTTGCAGCGTTTCAATAAAATATAATGCTAAATAAATACGAAATCTATTTACTACCAAAGTCTTAATGTTTCTCTACTCTCTTTCGCCTATTATTGCCGATAATTTCCTGTAAATGCCGTGCAAATGCTCGTCTGCAACACACATGTACACCACACGCACGCTGCCGTACACGGACACATAAATATATCGTGTATTTATTATATGTATAATTATGTTTAATGTGTCTATATGTTTTATATTTTATATATTTATGTGTCAGTGTGCGGCAGCGTGCATGCGGTGTACATGTGTGTTGCAGAGAAGCATTTGCACGGCATTTACAGGAAATTGTCGACAATAATAAGCGAAAGAGAGTAGAGAAACATTAAAACTTTGGTAGTAAATAGATTTCGTATTAATTTAGCATTATATTTTATTGAAACGCTCCAAGTGCCTGTGATATAAACAATATCTATCCCAGCATTTCGCTTTATTAATTACGAAGCTTACTATAGGATACGGTTAGATCCGTCTGTCCAATCCGCACATGCCTAGTATAATATCAGGTAAATGAAATATTAGTTATAATTGACACGTATGTAATGTAGATAGAACGACTTCACATACCGCTACACAGCATACGTGCTACTCACTGTGACCACCATGTAATCAGGAGTAAGATAATATAGGAATCCTATATTATCTTACTCCTGATGTAATAGCACCAAGAGCGTATAGAGTACCGAAGTGATGACGTCACGGTGGCATGACAACGAACCTACTGGTTCTACACAATCATATGCTCTGGTAACATTAACTGCGTGTCGTGTTTTGTACCCGATTGTAACCATCATTCTGAGAGTCATTATTGCAGTTTTTATAGATTTCCAAAGAATGGAAGTGAAAAGCAACGGGAAAAAAAATGAACAACTAAAAAATGTTTTTAAAAAAAATTTTACTTTTTTTTAAATTCATTAAATATTGTAAGATCGACTTGCTACCGATGCTTTACCGCTGTCTGCAGCGCACACACTCGTGTTTTACGTACGCACAACATTTTCACGCAGTTAATGTTATGGAGCCAGTGGTTTGTGTAGAACCAGCCCGTACGTTGTCTTGCCAACGTGACGTCACACTTCGGTACTCTATAAAGGAGCTTCTTTACACGCTCTTGATAGCACCTATATGGTGATGCGTGGACATAATTACTTGTGAAATAGCGCCTGCATACAAATGTTCGCGTGCCACGAGTACGTGATGAATATAGAAGCGTTTAGCTCTGACTATCTGTTATGATTAACGCAGATTGATACACACTATTACCGATATCACTATTAGCGATACGATTATATACGAATCCGTATATGAGTATGGAATATATATGAATATATAGAATATATGAATATATATTGAATAAATGAATACATGGAATATGAATATATATATATGTGTGTGTGTGTGTGTGTGTGTGTGTGTGTGTGTGTGTGTGTGTGTGTGTGTGTGTGTGTGTGTGTGTGTGTGTGTGTGTGTGTGTGTGTGGTGAATTGGTTAGTTAGAGTTCACCCCTTGGATTTGCGTGTGTGTCGATATTGGCACTAATAGAGTGGAAAATAGAACAGTTGAGCGATGCACGCATAGCAGTGCCTATATCCTTTCATAGCATCAACCGCGTTAAGGCGCGCACACCAGCCGAATCAGCCGATTTTTACACGAGGAAGGATGAAGCGGATGAAGCGATGAAGCGATGAGCGATGAAGCGATGAAGCGATTGTAGGTGTGCGGCACACCTAACGATAATTTCTTCAATATTTATCGCATACGATTTTCCTGAGGTTCACGCGCAACACCACAAATCGGTCCAAATAATGTTCAAAATCAAACATGTTTACCCCGATAAAAAATAAATCGTCTACAAATGAACGTTCCGCACACCTACATCGTTTCATCGCTTCATCAGCTTTGCATCGCTTCATCGTTCTGTAAACATCGGCTTGGGGTGGGGCGGTGGCCTTTATAGTGTTTCATGCGCTTTATTGTAGTCGTAATGAGTATGATGTAAATAAACATGTATGTGTGTGTGCGGTGCGTGCGGTGCGTGCGTGCGTTCGTGCATGAGTGAGTGCGTGCGGGTGTGTGTGAATGCGTGCGTGCGTACGGTGCGTGCCGGTGTGTACGTGCGTGCGTGAGCGTGCGTGCGTGGCGTGCGTGAGTGAGTGCCGTGCGGGTGTGTGTGAGTGCGTAGCGTCGCGTACGTGCGTGCGTGCGTGCGTGCGTGCGTGCGTGCGTGGGCGTGGCGTGCGTGCGTGCGCGTGCGTGCGTGCGTGCGTGCGTGCATGAGTGAGTGCGTGCGGGTGTGTGTGAGTGCGTGTGTGCGTGCGTGCGTGTGGGCGTGCGTGCGTGCGTGCGTGTGGGCGTGCGTGGTTGCGTGAGTCAGTGCGTTCGTGCGTGCGTGAGTGAGTACGTGCATGCGTGCGTGCGCGCGTGCGGGTGTGTGTAAATGACTATGTTGTAATGCTATTGCAGGGTTCCCTCGCTGATATGGTTTCACAACCTTTAGATTCACCCCCTATCAGATAAACATCAGCTTTGTCAGCACGCGAAACGTAAATAACTCGCTGACGCATAATTTATAACACGCCCGCACCGCCGCCTGACTTAATTAATTGCTGAACGCAAGGCCAGTTGATTATCCGTGGTTTCCACGCAGGGTAACGTGTGGGTCAACATAGCAATAGGGTTTTTATTCAACCGCTTCTATATATCAGGGTTGTGAGTATTCCCACCAATATGGTCGAATCCCGTTTCAATCGCACAAAAGCTGCGGTCCTGTCACCATAACGACGTCACGTGACAGAATGGCGAAATCTCTCGACGGGATCAATTAATCTTGCTTTTCATGCCTTCTAGACGTCTATAGGGTATCCGCATAGCGTGTAGCACAACGCCACAAAAAGACAAATGTCTTTATAAAAAACGAAATGGTGCCGAATGTAGTAGAAGTATACTAGATATAATACAGCGACGCGCGTGCACGTGTAGAGATAGATCTACAATAAACACGAGGTATATAACGCGTAATGTTAGTGGCGCTATATCTCGGGCTTCAAAGTAATGAACATAGCCGGTGCCTAAAGATCGAGGTCTTCAGTTCATACCACATACCATAAATATGTAATATGGTATATGGTTATATAATATATAAAGTTATTTATATATTATTATATCATTATAATGGCGACACAACACACTCGCAGCGGCGAGTGCGGGAGCGTTCGGCGTTAGTTTTTATGAAGGAAAGTTGATATACACAGTGACACAATAGTAGAACTGTAATTGAGAGGTACGGTAGTATTTGTGAATGTGCGTTCATATTATTTTCAGTTTTTACTGACTCTGTCCCAAGTGCGTGTGGCTCATACAACCTCTGAATAGTTCTCTAGTTACTAGGCGAAATACAGACTACAGGCACACAACTACAGGTGCACTGAAGCTAAGCTAAGCTAACACTTAAGGTACATTCAAACATGGTGATGAACAGGAATCGTATTAATCTCCTATCATGAATTTGTCTTTGGAACGATCTAATTGACCGTGCTGTTAGCGCCCGTATTAACGCCTCTAGCAACTATACAACACAGAAGTTTCGTTGCCGGTGAGTGGATAATTCGAATTGGCCATCGATTGCTATATATACGTGTGTATACGTACGTGTTCTTGTTCTTGTTCAATCATGCGCTGCAATGATGCAATCATTGCATATGTTCAATGCATCATTGCAATCATTGCAATCATTGCAACATTGCAATCATTGCATGTTCAATCATGCTTCGCAATAATTGCGCGAACGTAGTTGATTACGTTATAGCAAACTAGTTGACTAGTGTGTGAAGTGTACGTGGTATACGCGGTCCGTTCGGCTATTTAATTGTCTCTTGAACCTTTTGAATACTTTTGATCAATATAGCACAGCTTGGCCGGTTAATCTCGCTTATATACAGTTTGAGATGCTGTGATTGTGAGCGGCCTCTTAGAAAATAAATTATTGCCGCTAATCTTATAGTCATCGCGTAGCCTTTGTCTGTTACAGTGAGATAGCGGCAGTGTGTGTGTGTGTGTGTGTGTGTGTGTGCGTGTGTGTGTGTGTGTGTGCATGTGTGCGTGTGCGTGTGTG
>NW_014577125.1:617459-622186 GCF_000485595.1 Priapulus caudatus | reverse complement strand
TCTTCACTATCTCTCTCACTCCCCCCCCCCCCCCCCCTCCCCCCCTTCTCGCTCTCTCGGCTCTCTCGCTCTCTCTCTCTTCTCTCTCTCTCTCTCTCTCTCTCTCTCTTCTCTCTCTCTATCTCTCTCTCTCTCTCGTCTCTCTCTCTCTCTCCTCTCTCTCTCTCTATTCTCTATCCTCTCTCGCTCGCGCTTTTTCTCTCTCTCTCTCTCTCTCTCTCTCTCTCTCTCTCTCTCTCTCTCTCTCTCTCTTTCTCTCTCTCTCTCTGCGCGCGCTCTCTCTCTCTCTCTTCTTCTCTCTCTCTTCTCAGTCTCTTGTTCCATTCTCTTTGGTCCTCGCTTCTTCAATCTTCTTTCTTTCTTTCTCTCACACAACACACACACACACACACGACACACACACACACAACACATACTATATATATATATTATATATTATATATATATATATATATATAGAGAGAGATGAGCGAGAGAAGGATCGGAGAATCAGAGAGAGAGAGAGAGAGACGGGGGAGGGAGAAAGAAACAGCTCACGTACATGCCTATACGCTAATAAAACACGATCAATATACACAGCGTCGTATTTCGTTCTCGTTAATTTCTTATTGGTGCGCCAGGAGGAGAGGAACTGTGGCGAGGAGATTTCAGTTTGATGACCAGATGTTTTCCCATATATAGGCGCAACGGGTATTATAGAAAACACACACGCAAAATGTACTTTTTCATATTTGAATGGAGGCAATTACCGATCCACATGCGTCGGTAAACAACAGGGGTCAACATGCTGAAGGAGGCGGTGTGTTCCGTGAGTGCAACAGTTAATAATATCAGGAGTGTATCAAAATTTTGATACACTCCTGATAATATCAGGAGTAGATAATAGACCTATTATCTACTCCTGATAATATTAATGGCACACCGCGAATCTTTATGGCATGTAGCATGTCGAGGGCACGCCACCATTTTTGTATTAATTGCGCTCGAGTAATCTCGTGATCTATGTCATATTGTCATATATACTGTCATATATATTGTCATATATACTACGACCGGTTCTTCCAGGTGTCGCTGTAGTGCAATCGGTGGGGGTCGGCATAATCCGTTTTCATAGCTCAGAGTATGATCGTGACGTCACGCACGAACTCGGCTATCTCCGAAGGTAAATGCAGAGACCCTAGAACAGATTACTATCCGAATTTATTATATATTCAGAACATTCATATACAGAACTATTACTGTTCTGTTAATTGTTTCTGGGCGGTATGCATTCACCTTCGAAGATAGCCGAGTTCGTGCGTGACGTCACGATCATACTCTGAGCTATGGAAACATATTATGCTGACCAATTGGTGGGGCCCCGCGCATGCGCACACAGTTTTACGCACAGCGTACGTAGCCTGGATATCACGGTCCCACACTGCGCGTCATCTCAAAAATCCGATAGTTCTCCGAGTAGATACGCGGGAATATCGCGGGATTCTCGTGGGCTCCATGCCTATATATATATAGTTCAGCGTGTTGCATTATTTATTTATTGTTCACTGCGTGGTTGAGGACCATGTGACGAGAGCTGAGGGTATAAAAGCGCGAAATACAGGGAGTGCGAGTGCGAGCAAGAAAGAGAGGGAAAGGAGTTGGGTGCGGAACGACCTGTAAAGTTAGAGAAAGAAAGAGATGAGTAGGGAAGAGAGAGGAGATGAGCGATAGATAGAAAGCGAGAGAGAGGGAGAGAGAGAGCACGAGAGAAAAAGAAAAGTAAGAGAGATAGACTGGTGATGAATGAGAGACTTTGATATAGTTCGATCAATAAATAAGAGAACGAAAAAAAGATAGCTAAAGAGATTTTGACGAAAACAAGCTCATCCTATATACTGTTGTAGGATTTAATTAAATTTCATTCTCAGTAAAAGCGGAGAATTTCGCCATTTTTTTAAATATCTTTTACAAGGCAGCCTGCACTAAAATAGGACTAAAGATTAGTGATTTCACGTTAACGTCATGCCCGAATACACTCCCACAATCGATTTATTGCTTTATTACTTTTCTTTTACTGAAGCTCGCATGTGAGATACTAGAATGTTACCTTATCTTTCGGATAATAATGTGTACTCGCATACATTAACTTAATTAACTCGGATAGGCACACACACACGCACACACGCACGCACGCACGCACGCACGCACATACACACACACACACACACACACACACATACATACATACACACACATGCGCGCGCACGAAAGCACGGACGCACGCTCTGATATAAATAATATATATATATATATATCGGTACTGCATAATATAATCGCATAAATTGTTTCACTGCGTTTTACATGTCATCATCGTCATGTTTTGCAATCGATAAATGTGTGCCGTTGTGACCCTAGGCTCCTGTCATTTATCAAGCCTGTACTGAAAATCCAGCGAAGGGTCGTTCATGATCCGTCTAACACGATCGCATCACACCCTCGCCATCGTAATTTCTCCCGCTCGCAGTGCTTTCGGAACAACTCGTCACGCCGTACACAGCCAAGCGAATCAGTCGGGGTAGATCAGATGTCATGATGAATGCCGTCGGTCTGACACGGGGCCGCCGGCGGCTCTCGCTTTGATTCTCCCGCCAACGAAAGCCGCCACCGAGCACCGACCCACGCCATCATTCGAGAAAGAAACACGCGAAGTTTGCAATTGTTGAAGATTCAAGCGGCGGGATCAAAGATCGAGCAGCGCTGTCAACGACGCGAAAATGAAGCCCCAAGCACCGAAATGAATATATGACGATGAACCGAAATGACTTATGCATGTAATGTGATGTTATTCGCATCGCTGATGCTCGCCCCTATAACGCGCTCCCAACAGCAGTGAAATCTGCTGCACTCAACGCACCGTCGCGTTTTTATGTGTGACGTCACATTTCGCATTGAACTCAACTTCATTCGCGCCCTCTGACGGTTAGCAGAATTCATCGGAATTCCAGCCGTATCAGTCGCAATCAATTTAACCCAATGTAACGCGAAATGCGGCAGCTATGTATATGCGTGGCGATGGTTAGCGGGCGAGTAGGATGGGCGTAGACGCCAAACTGGAATTACAGAGTCCGCGCGGGTTTGTTGCTGGGTGGCAGCTTTCACAAGCGTCGACTAACGAGATTCGTTCGTTGAACGCCGGGATCATCCGCGATTTAAAATTGGTTTATTTTCGTCGGGATTGTAACGTGACGTCTGTCCGAATGGCGTCAGATTTCAGGCGTATATGCGCGGATACGTGAAAATGTGAGAATGAGATATGAGTAAATAACATATATCGGAATAAAGTTAGATTCACAGTTTCTACCTTTATACGTCCCGTGTCTCTTCATTCACCTGACACTCTATCCCCCTTTCTTGTACGCTAGCACTCTCACTCACTCGATATTAAATGTCACGCTACCACCGAATCTCCCTCTTTTATTCTCCTCCTCCCTTTCTTTCTCCCTATCACTCGGCTTCTCTGTCCTTGCCCTTTTCCTTCCATTTACCCTCATCTAGCTCTCGCCCTCTCGTTCGTATTCCTATCGTTATTTCTCCTTCTATGTATTCTATATAAGTATTTTGCGCAAATGGCACGGTGTTCTATCGTTAATGTCGCGCGCACACGCACACACACGCACGCACTCACACACGCACACGTACACGCATGCACGCACGCACTCACACACGCACACGTACACGCACGCACGCACTCACACGTGCTGTGACACGGTGTTCTATCATTAGTGTCGTGCACACGCACACGCACGCACACACGCACGCACGCACACAAGCACGCACGCACGCACACGTGCTGTGACCGGGCCAGGCTGCGCCCTGTGCCCTGACAAGTGCGGAGCACGCTCACACGCACACGCACACGCAACAGAGGCGCGCACACACACACAACACACGCATGCCACGCACATCAACAACACGCACTACGCAGCGACGCACGACCACGCACAACGGACCGATCCACACGCACACGCACAACAGCACACACGCCCACGCCGTCACTCACACACGCAGCACGCACCGTCACACACGCACGAACGCACACACCAGCGCAAAAAAAAAAAAAAACCGCACGCGGCGCACGTGTCAACATCGTGTCGACGTGTTCTATCATGTAGTGGCGTCGTGCACAACGCACTAACGCACGCACACGACGCACGACACGACACACAAGCACGCACAAGGCACGGGCGCGGCCGCCCACGTCACAACACTCACCCCAAATTGCCGGGGTGACAACGGTGTTCTATCATATTAGTGTCGCGCGCACGTATGACATTGGTATATCACGTCGCTACCGTTGACCCGTGTTTGAGCTTCCACGTCAAATATCCACCTTTTTCAACCACGACATCGTGTATTTTCCACCACGACGTCGCTTTATTAACTAAGACGTCGCCGATTCGACATGAAATCAATTCGAATTCGCACGACATTCGAATTCGCACGAATTCGCCGATTGCACCGGCGCTGCGCGCACGCACAGCCACTTGTAAGAATTGCCGCAGGCAGCAGTATGAATATGTTGTGGAAATTTCTAAACAACCATAGCCCGTAGATGTTGGTCTATACCGCGCGTGGTATAGAAAAAAAACCATTTCGTACGAAGTCAGGGTAGTTTGTCTAAGGTGTAGCATTTGAGCTCCGGTTAAATGTTTTGACGATGCCGTGGCTTGAAAAGGATTCAAAACACA
>NW_014577125.1:605281-617434 GCF_000485595.1 Priapulus caudatus | reverse complement strand
AGAGGAGAGAGGCGACGGCGAGAGAGAGAGAAGCGATAGAGAGGAGAGAGCGTTAGAGAGAAAGAAGTAGAGATGAGAGAGATGGAGCAGAGAGCAGCCAGACAGAGAGAAACAGAATTGAGAACTGAGATCGGTGAGGAACCAAAGAGGAGAGAGAGAGAGAGAGGAGAAGGGATGAGAGAGAGAGAGGAGATGAAGAGAGGAAGAGAGAGAGGAGGAGAGGGCGAGAGCGAGAGGAGAAGAGAGATGACGGTGGAAAGAAGATGAGAGAGAGAGGATCGAGATGCTCGCCGAGAGACGGAGAGAGAAAGACGAGAGAGAGAGAAGAAGAGAGAGTAACGAGAAAAGAGAGAGGAGATGAGAGAGAGGGGAGAGAGAGAGAGAGCGGGCGCGAGAGGAGAGAGAGATGAGAAATGAGAGAGAGAGAGCAAGAATAGAGAGAGAGGAGACTGATGAAGAGAGAGACGAGAGAGGAGAGAAAGAGAGAGAGAGAGAAGAGAGAGAGAGAGAGACGACGAGAGAGAGGGCGAGTTATCAAAGAGGGGTGTGTGAGAATGGAAAACAAGGCGGAGGTACAGAGAAACCAGAAAACCAGAGAGAGAGAAGAGAGAGAGAGAGGAGAGAGAGAGAGACAGAGAGAGAGAGAGACGAGAGAGAGAGAGAGAGAGAGAAGAGAGAGGACCGAGAGAGGAGCAGAGAGAGAGAGACAGAGAGAGAGAGAAAGATGAGAGAAAAGGAGAGAGACAAGACAAAGACAGAGAACAGGACAGAGCTGCAGCAAGAGAGCATTAGATTGAAGTGAGCAGCGGCCTCGTTACGGGCTGTCCGTCAACAACAGTGTTCATCAACGCACCCGTTTATACAGGCTCGCAATAGGATCGCCGTCAATCGTACCGTTATTACACTGCAGCGGCGCGAGAGCCGTGTGTTAGAGGAGACATGCGAGAGAGGAAGATTGGAGTGTATGGAGATTAATGGTCGTGAAAGCCATTAGTGAATCACGGCGAGTAAGGATTACCTCTCATACACGCGCACGATGCCCTGTTTAATTACAGGTGTCAATTAGCCAGATACGATAAAAGGTGTGACGGCGAGGCGCATGGGTAATTGTGGAGCGATATTACGCAGACGCGCAACGCATGCCGTGTGCTCGCCCATTCTCCGCACACAAGGTACAATTGCTTTACGCACGCAACGCATGACGCATGCGTGTGCTCGCCGCATCCGCACGCATGTACACGCTTTATCGCGCCGCACGCAATGCCAGGAACTCACGAAGCATACGTCTAAGTTAAAAACATTTACTCACGCCGGCGGCAGGGAGCCGTCTTATTGACGCGGTTGTTTACGTAACGTAGGTTTAACACGTGATTCTCGTAGTTCTATTCGTATATCTACCTATATATATTAATATACTATATATGATATCAGGAATTACATAAAGACAAAGGAGTTTGATCTCGTATTTGGTACATGACTTTCCCTTACATTTTGTCGTACGAGTTCGAATGTTGCAATAAAATACAATGTATGCAAAACATTGACCCTTCTTTTTGTTCAATCGGTCCTTATTCTATCTTCCGGTGGTATCTACAAACGCGCGTAGTGCTTCTTGTCTTTTGACATAAATCGTACCTTTTTGCACGACACGGTTTTCACGTTATTTACCGTCAGTGTCGGCGAGGCCAAGCGGTACATTCGCCATACACAGGACAACTGGAAGGAGGCACCGGCAGAGCTTTTAGGCCGTTAGTGCTAGTCGAGTGCAGAAAATGCGTTAGAAATGCGCTTTAGTTCCTCGTTAACCATGCTGGGTTTAAAAATAAAACTATTTTACATTGGAAACTATACTAGGTTAGAATGTCTTGTTTTTATGGTGAATATCCCGCAGTTGTTTTTTAAATAAAACGCCTTGCGCTGGTTAAAGATATCTTAACTACTTCACCCAGCGGAGGAAATGATGCTGTGTGGAGCGAGTAAATTGACGGCTCCAGCTGATTGTAGATTTTCGCACGTGTTTTGCATAGCAAACCGTTAACTATGCAATTAGCAGGCAAACGCATATCTGTGACTCTTACGCCTCAGCACCTATCTTAACTTAGTACATGGGAACATCTGTATGTGACAAGGCGAGAGTTAACGTCCGTGCATTCAGCTCGGCTTTGTTAGCGCCGCGAACAAAAACTCTTTGGGAGGATAACGTACGGAGACGCCGATTCATTCTCGCTCCTCCTTCAATTGCTAGTGTATTGCGGAATTCTAGGCTTGGCGCCTCGCCACATCGACGGTAAATAACGTCAAAACCATGTCCGTACAAAGGTAAGCGATTTATGTAAAAACGAAGGATTAGATACCCGGTTTGTCTTAATACTAACTCCTGATAATAATATATTATATCTATGTATATTCGTGCGCGCCATGGTTCTCTCTCTTTCTCTTTCTCTCTCTCTGCTCTCTCTCTCTCTCTCTCTCTCTCTCTCGATTCTTCTCTCTTTCATTCTTTTTTCTTTCTCTCTCTCTGCTCGTCTCTTCTCTCTCCGCTAACTCTTCTTCAATTTCCGCCCGGGTCTATTTCTGCGTCAATCTACTTACTCGATCTATCTCCATACTATCTCGCTCTCTTATCTCCTTGCTCTCTCTCAGACTCTCTTATGACGACTCTCCTTGAATCCCGGAACGTTAAGTAGTTTGTCTCTCTCCCTCTCGCGGCTTTTAAATTATTTACATATGTATACGCATATGTACAAACAAAACTGCAGCAGCGGCATCAGCCATTAGCCAGCAGCGGCGGCGGCTGGTTACCGAGCAGCAGCCGCAGCAGCAGCAACAACAATACAGCAGTCAGGCAGCCAGCAGCAGCAGCCAGCAACACAACGAACAAACAGTAGCAGTTCCAGCAGGCAACAAACAGCAGCAAGCAGCAGTAGTAGTAGTAGTAGTAGTAGTAAATAGTAGTAGTAGTGAGTAGTAGTAGTGAGTAGTAAGTAGTAAGTAGTAATAGGGAGTAGTATTAAGTCAGTCAGTATGTAGTAGTAGTAGTGAGTTAGTAGGAGGGAGGAGCAGGAGGAGGAGGAGGAGGAAAGAGGAGGAGAAGAGGAGGAGGAGGAGGGGGGAGGAGGAGGCAGGGGAGCGGAGGAGCGCAGCCACAGCGAGCTGCAGCAACAGGCGGCAGCAGCAGCGCAGAGCAGCAGCAGCAGCAACAGCAACAACAATAGCAGCAGTAGCAGCAGCAGCGAGCAACAACAACAAAGCAGCTGACCAGCAACAGCAACGCAGCAAGCAGCACACAACAACAGAACAAAGCACAGCCAACAGGGAGGGGAGTAGTTAAGTAGTAGTAGGTAGTTAGTAAGTAGTAGTAGTAGTAGTAGTAGGTAGGTAGCAGTAGTAGTAGTTGAGCGAGGAGGAGGAGGAGAGGAGGGGGAGGAAGGAGGGGGAAGAGGAGGAGAGGCAACGAGGGAGGAGGAGGAGGAGGAGGGAGGAGGAGGAAGAGGAGGATGGTGGAAGAGGAGGAAGAGGAAGCCAACAACAGCGCTGCAGCAGAACAGCAATAGCGCAGCAAAAAATAGCAACAACAGCAAACAGTCAAGTAGTATAGTAGTAGTAGTGTGTAGTAGTAGTAGTAGTAGTCAGTAGTAGTAGTGAGATAGTAGCTACTAGTGGATGAGCGAGGGGGGGATTGAGGAGGAGGAGTGAGGAGGAAGGAGGAGGAGGCAACAAAAAGGCCCAGCGCAGGCCAACAGCAACTAGCAGCAGCAACAATTAACAGCAACAGCAGCACAGATAGTAGTAGTAGTAAGTAGTAGTAGTAGTAGTTAGTAGTAGTAGTAGTAGTAGTAGTGTGGTAGTAGTACGGTAATAGTAGTAGTAGTAGATAGTAGTAGTAGTCAGATAGTAGTAGTAGTTAGTCAGTAGTAGTAGTAGTAATAGTAGTAGTAGTAGTAGTAGTAGTAGTAGTAGTAGTAGTAGGAGGAGGAGGAGCAGGAGGAGGAGGAGGAGGAAGAGGAGGAGGAGGAGGAGAAGGAGGAGGAGGAGGCAGCAACAGCAGCTGCAGCAACAGCAGCAGCAGCAGCAGCAGCAGCAACAACAGCAGCAGCAGCAGAAGCAGTAACAGCAGTAACAGCAGCAGCAGCAGGAGCAGCAGCAGGAGCAGCAGCAGCAGCAGCAGCAGCAGCGCGCTATGTACAGAGGCGACGTGCATTACTTCACCCGTCGTCCGTCCGTCACCGACCGATGCATGTGAATGACGGCCGAATACAGATGTGTCACAACTTATGACAACACACTCACACAGCGCCCGAGCGCGAACGCGGCGGCAGTGGAAATGCTTGTTCATAATTCGCGCAAAGTGCGGCGCCGAGTGTATTTGCATTTCGGTTATAAAACCCGGCCGTATTCAACGCCGTCTCTTTAGGCCTGGCTTTATCCCATTACATTTCGCTATGAATTCCACATTACTCTTGTCAAAATTTTAATTATAGGTTAGCAATCGGTCACGCATTCTTGCAACTATTAATATATATCGTATATATATACCTATATAAATAAATATATATATCGCTGTGGTAAGACTCGGAAATATCTCGGTTTAAATATGGCTTTTGCTTTTTATTTGTGTTAATCACACGACTCAATGGCATATATATATACCGTATATATATATATATATATCGTATATATATACCGTATATATAAATATATATATCGCTGTGGTAAGACTCGGAAATATCTCGGTTTAAATATGGCTTTTGCTTTTTATTTGTGGTTATTTGAATATCGCCATATCGCGAATACGCGATCGCGTTTCAATGCAAAATTCATGCAATCGCACGTGCGCCGAGGTGAATTCCGATAATAGCCTCTTATAGTTTTATTTCGCTTCGCATACACTTGTTACCGGGTGGTATTCGCGCATGCGCAGAGAGTGACTGTACATGTAGCAGCTACATCAAATAATATATGTATGTGCATCTATATATATATATATATATAGTTACTACTTCTACATAGATTCTAGTTCTAGATCTATATAGGTATGTTTGCGTAAATGTTGAGATGCTGACACTTCTATACTGTAAACACTGCATGATGGCTAGTAGAAATCTAGTGGACGGCGACGCTAGCGGTGAAAATCGCCGAAACGTAGAATTATTGCGATATTGTCAACATGACACTCATCGGGTTAATAATATATTTAGGGTGAGAATCTCACGAACTATTTTAACGCAAACACATTGAATATAAAACGCATGATCGATGTGTTATTCATAACATAATATAGATTCTTACTCCGTTTATCGTTGGGAATCAACGTGTGGCCAACCATAGAGATGTTTGAATCAAGTTTACGTAAAAACTAGTACTACAAAATGTAGAAACCGAGTATAGTTTTAATATTAGTAGAATTAAAACTAGAGCAATCGCTTATATGTGATCCGACGTGACAGAAATTTAATGTCCTTCTAATCCCCGCACTAACTCACTCACGCACTCACTCACTCACTCACTCACTCACTCACTCACTCACTCACTCACTCACTCACTCACTCACTCACTCACTCACTTTCTTGCTACCCCATCCATTTCTTTCTGTCCCGTGCGAGGTCTCTTACTCTCGCTCTCTCTTTCTTTCTATTTACCCCTTCTCGTGCTTTCCCGCTTTCTCCCTATCTATCTCGCCACTCCGTCACCCCTCTTACTTCCTCGCCATGTTTCACACTCTACGGCTTTTTCATTTCCTCTCGTTCGCGCTCTTAGATTATCACAGTATATACTTATAATCGTGTTAGTCAAGCGGCTGGGAAATTATAAGGAAGTAAGAGTATTGAATCGCTATATTGGATTTCACAGCGCAGTCTGCCTCGCTTATGATGATAAAATCATGAATGCATGTTAACGTAGTGCTGATATAATGGCAGGACAGTAGCTCTCACCGGGTCTCGGGCCTCTTTCTTCAATCCTGCGTGAGTTTCCGGGCTGTGGCGTGCGTGCGCGCGGTAAGATTGTGTAATGTTGAGGATCAAGGGAGACCGTTGCATTTCCACTAATGAAGCTTTGTACACTACTCTGTTTTCAGCACAGCTGACATAGTCAGATGCAGCATATTAAATGGAAAAGCGGCCGACGGTTAAGAATATGAGTACAAACCTAAATGACTCGACGTCATATTCGGGACGTGAGAGGCAATCAGAAACGACATTGGGAGGTCGAGTGCTGCGCTGCGGATATCAGCGCCACACACCTGTGTCTTGTTTGGTCCGGTTAATCAATTATGCACACGCATTAATTCTTACCGGCTGCATATGAATCGCGGTTGATATATACTGTATACGCTGTATATATCGCGGTGGTTTAATTTTCGCGAACGCGTCCCTGACCGCGAAATTAACAACACGTGAATAATTTATACCGAATAATACCGAATAATTCATAATTCACCGACGGCGAAATTAACCACTCGCGAAATTGTCCGTCAAGTCTGAATTCGCGAAAATATGTGTACGCGAAAAATATGGCGTATACAGTATACAAGTCATTAGACACAGTAAAAACAATTTCTTACTTAGACTCGCGTGTGTTACAGGTATGATTAGCCCTTGATATATATATAGATACATGTATATAGTATATACAGGATATCAAGAGAGGATATCTATGGAAGTACTCGTAATAATTAACCCTTTGTCGTCTGTCTCTCTTGCTTCTATTTCCCCTTTCAGATAGCATTTCATCAACAATGTTTTTATTTCTTATTCGTCCGCCATTACTAACGCCAAACCTGGCAAAATGTATCTTGAGTTGCGTACGCGATTACTAAGTTGGCCGATGAGTTGGGGATATATATCAAATCAAAGACCGAATACAATAAGACGGGGCAAGCGCCGACTGGCAAAAGTAGACGTACTAGCAATAATACACTTCTCTTTACTCTCTTTCTTTCTCTCTCTCTTACGTGGACTGCGAGCAAGCAAGCGAGCTGTTGTCGCCAGGGTTGGCGTAACTGCTCTCGTTTGTACATAATCTATGTCGAGTTTGTATCGAGCGCAAGAAAGAAGGTCCTACTTAGCTCCAAGAAACGGTCTTTGCTAGGGTTAGGGGACCTAAGTGTGTGTATATTGACGTTAGTCACACAGCCTGGTTGGGTTAGGTCCTACTGTGGTCATGTGTGCAATATAAGAGCATAATACAGCGACAAGCTACGGCCGACCGAGCATGCATGCGTGTAGCAGTGACAACTGCATAAACGGCGGGCAGGGAACGTGCGACACGATGGTACCTTGCCCTGAGGACGATAGCAGTTAACCCCCCAGTAGGTCGTGGGGCGACTAAAAATAGCCGAGCTCATTAGGAACGTAAACGCTAGCGGCCATCTTGGTCTTAGTAATCATCTTAGCCGTGACTTCTGTCTATATAGCTTCTAGCAGCTATCTATTGCTTGGTCTTTCGCCTAATCTGTATCTTAATGACAAACATGTAAGAGCATCCATCTCACAAATTATTAAGTGGCCGAATGTTGTTGATTTATTAGGAGATCCAATGAGAAACTTTTTTTCTAAGGGCGTGTAATTTATTACTTTACCGTGAGAAACACGGGATTGGCTGCTGATATGGGAAGAGTGTAAGTGCCGAATAATTTTGTAGAAAAAAGATAAATTTTTATCTTTCTTTTAAGAATTAAATAAAGAAAACGTTCTAGCTTTGACAGTGTTTGTACTTGTGGCGTGCCTGGTGTGTATAAAACACGCGAATGTACACGCGTGAAATTCCTTTCAACAGGCCCAGAGGCCCGATCTAGATAACCCTCAATTACTATGACCAAGCCTTTAGTCAAAAGTACTATAATTGAGTCGGCAGAGACTAGCCAGGGGCTCGCTACATGCGTGTTCAAAAGACTTAAATGATGTGATTGCTTGTCCTGGGAGTGACATATGTCGAGGGTCGTAGCCAGTGGGGGGGGCTATTGTCCCCTAGTTTTTGGAGCAAAATTAAAATACACATGAAAAAACTTTATTTTGTAAAGATTTTTTTGGTCACTTATCCTTGAAAGCCTGGTCTCCGACCTACCCCCACCACACTATGGACGTCGATCAAGAGCTGCGCCCGTCCCTCATCATTACACCGTTGATTCATGAAATTTTGCCCCCCCCCCCCCCTAGAAATTTGCTCAGCCTACGGCCCTGATGTCTTAGAACACTCATTCATAATTATTTTCAGCAATATGCGCACTGATCTGCATTTCAAAGTAGATTTGTTTACATATGTCAACATCAGTATAGCGCGTAGGTTATCGCATCTCAGGCGATGCCATTGACGGGTGCCCTGTCTCTACACGTTGTTACTGTTGTCTAAATGTCTACAACAGTTTACCACTGGCAGCAAGAACAAGTCCGCACCAGCTACAGCACACACGCCGCCATTGACTATATAATAACAACATAATTATTGTTATTAAAACATAATTATTGTTATTATGTAGTCAATGGCGGCGTGTGTGCTGTAGCTGGTGCGGACTTGTTCTTGCTGCCAGTGCAGTTTACGTCGCAGAATCAGTATTTGTGGTGCCATTTCATTTTGAGGTTTCATTTTCGCGAATATCAGAAACGACAGCGCCAGTTTGCTGCTCATTTGCTGTTTTATAGCCTGTAATAGTACAAACACGTGGTAATTTTGATGCTTTAGTAACCAGCCGGCGAATATAGGTCAGACTTAATTTGTTTACCCGATTTTATTTTTCGATTTATCTGAGAGATAATAATTTTAATCATAATTATATAAAAGTCGGCGTCAGAACGTGTCAGTGACAACGTGTGGCACGCCCTTGGTTGCCGGCAGTCCCATCATGGAGGTTACGTGCGCCAACTTTAATATGCATGTACAACAGTGGTCAACACGTGTCTACTATTTGCTGACGACGTCAGTTCGGGGCGCAGACTGGCCTTCTTCTTTTAGAAATGATAGGTAACAATTATTGTCCGGGTTGCATGCGTGTTGTGAGTAATTGTACGCATAGGATTTGTTGCTGCTGCATTATTGGCTATTCAATATACCGTAACAGCATGAATACATTTTTCGTGAATGAGTAGTTTTCAAGTAAGCGTAATTTTGCACTACATATTTTCAGAATTTTGTTGAATTTGAGAAGTGATTCCGTTAAAAGAATATGTTAGTGCACGTTACAATGTACAAGGCGTTCTAAGACATGTTGACCCTAATGGAGACATTACGCAATGCCAAGCAATACCAGCAAGTGTTGTAATGGTCGGCGGGAAAATATGAGAACTGCCAGGAATGTTCTTTGAAATCCATATATTATATTATATATCAAGAGTACATAATAGAGAATGCAATGTGGAAAAGTTGTGTACCCCATCACGTGATTAGCTTGGCTGCGATTAAAACGTATTGTATTGATTATCTGGATTTTAATCACGATCAAAATCGGTGAGCTATCAACGGGCGTGGCTTTCTGCAGCAGCTAGCGTGCGGCAGCCAGCGTGTGTTGCAGATGAGCATTTGGACGGCATTTACAGAAAATTGTCGGCAATAATAGGTGAAAGAGAGTAGAGAAACATTAAGACATTTTGATAGTAAATAGATTTCGTATTTATTTAGCATTATATTTTATTGAAACGCTCCAAGTGCCTGTGTACGCACGCGTGCACATAGTGAGGCAGAGAATGAGGGAGAGTGGGGCGTTGAACCAGCAAACGAGCGAGAGAGCGACTTTTTTAAAGAGAAAGAAGAGAGAGCGCGAGCGAGTGAGGAAGAGAGAGAAATCGCGCGCGCGCGAGAGAGAGAGCGTGCAGAACAACTGTACGTGTATCTGCGTATACCGCCATCTTCCCCACTATCAACAAAGGACGAGGGGTGTCCTGCAGTCGTGCGAGCAAAAGCAGGGTTGCGTGCAGCGCTGATACGCTGCAGCGTGCATACATAACCACACCGAGTAGAGCGCGGCTGCGTCGCCCCCGGGGGACTGTGCAGGGTCACGCACTGCCGGTCAGCCATCACGTGTTACCTGCCATAGCCTGCCCCGGTATCGCTCGCTCCGTGTGCCTGCCTGACCTTCTTTTTTGCGTTTACAGGGCTAAGCCGGTGAGACAGGCTAGCGAATGAAAAGCGACGAGCAATGGAGTCGAGTGTGTGTGTTGTGCGTATCGTCGGTAAGGCGAGTGAGTACTGCTGTCGTTACTAGTGTTGATGTTCGGCGCTCTAATCATCGGGAGCACCTCGATGCGATAGCAACGTTGATATCTCTACCGGCACTTCTCGCTCCCTCTGGGTATCACGCCGAGGAGGGCAAAGGCCAGCGATCACACATAGTGACCCTTGAAACGGTTGCTACTCATCGAGTCGGGATCGTCGCCGTCGCTGTTATTGTTGTTGTCGTTGTTGTTGTGGCTGCAGCTGCTGCTGTTGTTGTTGCTATCGTTATTGTTGAACCTTCGCGTGCTTGGCGACATGGCGTGGACACCGAGCGAGAATCATTCCAATCTGAGTTCGGTTACGGAAACGTTCTACAACATTTCGGCATGGCAACCGTTCGCGTTCGAGAACGCTGACGCGAACAGTACGATCGTTGCGACGTTCTGCGATGGATACATGGTCGGGAACGCCACCGAGGCGGGGAACGGCAGCAGCGGCTGCGCGTATGTTCCCGGTGCGACGCCGCCGCCGCCCTACATGGGCTACAACCAGGAGCGCATCCTCACGATCATCGTCTACGGAATCCTGTTCGTCATCGCCGCCATCGGCAACGTCACCGTACTGCTGATCCTCGTACGGAATCGCAAGCGGTCGCGGTCGCGGGTTAACCTGCTCATCATGCACCTGGCGGTCGCTGACTGCATCGTCACGTTCGTCATGATCCCGCTAGAGATCGTCTGGGCTGCGACGATCGTCTGGCTCGCCGGTGACGTCATGTGTCGCATCATGGCCTTCTGGCGACAGTTCGGTCTCTATCTGTCTTCGTTCGTGCTCATCGCCATCTCGCTGGATCGCTACTTCGCCGTCTGTCATCCGCTGAGCGTGCGTAATGCCGGCACGCGCGCCAAGCTGATGCTCTTCTTCGCTTGGCTTCTGTCCATCATCTGCAGCGCACCACAGGTACGTACGCCGCACCTTGTCCGTTAGATTGGTTTAGCACATATGCCGCAGGTACCTATGCGTACCTTGTCGCTCATTCCTGGTTTGGCACCCTGAATTAGTTTAGCAAATGCCGCAGGTACGTACGTGCACCTTGTCGCTCATTCCTGGTTTGAGACTCCTGTATATATATAGTTCGCATATATGATAAACTTATCTGGGTGTGCTAAAGAGATCAAGGATAGTTTGGGACCCCGCAAATGTGTGTACGCATATATGCTAAACCAATTCGATGTGCTAAAGAGATCAATGATTAGTTTGATGTACGCTATATGTGGATAAAACTTTAATCTGGGTGAGTGCTAAAGAGATCAAGGTCAGTTTGGGACCCCGCAAATGGTGGTACGCATTATGCTAAACCATTCATGGTCGCTCAAGAGATCAGATGATAGTTTGATGTACGATATTGGATAAATAATCTGGTGTGCAAAGAGATCAGGATGATTGGGACCCCCAATGTGTGTACGCATATATGCTAAACCATTTCAGGATGTGTCTAAAGAGATCAATGATAGTTTGATGTAGGCTATATGTGGGCTTAAAACTATCTGGGTGGCTGAAACGAGATACAGGAATTTGGAACCCGCCGCAAATGTGTGCACGCAGTATATCTAAACCAAATATCGATGTTGCTAAAGAAATCAATATAGTGTTGAAATGTACGCATATGTGATAAACTAATCTGGCGTGTGCTAAATGGAGGGATCGAGGAATAGGTTTGGGACCCCGCAAATGTGGCACGCATATATGCTAAAAACCAATTCGATGTCTAAAGAGATCAAATGATAGTATGATGTACGCAAATGTGATTGGGATTGCAGCTGGAATTGGGGACCCGCAACCCTATTAATGCGCCGCCATTGGCTTCTTTACTACCTGCGCATGCCCGGCGCTTTTAATTTCCAGGCTTACCGATTATATCATAGAGTTTTAATAATACATATACGTTTAATGATTGTAATTAGCTCTTGATTAATAGGGTAATATCGTTCTTGCCCTAACAGACTC
>NW_014577125.1:596366-605256 GCF_000485595.1 Priapulus caudatus | reverse complement strand
CCCGGTTGCTACTATCCAGTCTGGGATAGCCGTCGTGTATATTCGTTGTTGTCGTTGTTTGCTGTGGCGTGCGCTGCTGCTGTTGTTTGTTCAATATTGATTGTTGAACAGTTCGCGGTGCTTCAGGCCACATCGGTGGACACGCCGAGCCACGAAGATACGATTCCAATCTGGTCTCGGTTTACGAACTTTACGAACATTATCCGGGCATGGCAACGTTCGCGTTCGCCGAGAACGCTGACGCGAAAGTACGATCGTTGCGACGTTCTGCTGATGGATACATGGTCGGAACGCCACCGAGGCGGGGGAACGGAGCAGCGCTGGCCGCAGTACTTGTTCCCGGTAGTCGACGCCGCCACCGCCCTACATGGGCCTACACCAGGGAACGTAGCCTCCGTCATCGTCTACGGGAATCCTGTTGCGTCATCGCCAGCCATCGTCAAAGTCACCGTACTGCTTGCTCCTCGTCACGGATCGCAAGCTTGGTCGCGGGTCGCGGGTTAACTGCGCATCGATAGCACTGGCAGGTCCGCTGACTGCATCGTCACGTACGTCATGATTACCCGGCGAGAAGTCGTCTGGCTGCGACGTCGTCTGGCTTCGCCGGTGGACGGTCATTGTGTCGCATCATTTGGCCTTTGCTGGCGCACAGTTCAGGTCGTTCTATCTGTCTCGTTCTGCCTCATCGCCATCTCGCTGGATCGCTTACTCGCGTCTGTCATACCGCTTGAGCGTGACGTTAATGCCGGCCACGCGCGCAAAGCTGAATGCGTCTTCTTCGCTGTGGCTTGCTGTCCTCATCTGCAGCGCCCGACCACAGGTACGACGCCGCACCTTTGTCCGTGTGTAGTTGGTTTTAGCACATTGACGCAGGTACCTATGCTACCTTGGTCGGCGGGCTCTTCCTGGTTGGCACCCGCATTGTTTAGCACATATGCCGGCAGCTACGACGCGCCCTTGTCGCTCATTCTGGTTTGAGACTCACTTATACATGGTTCGCATAATCTGGGCTGTGAACTAAAGGATCAAGGATAGTTTGGACCCGCAAAATGTGTGCACGCATATATTGACCTAAACCTAGGCAGGGGTGCTAAAGATATCAATGATTAGTTTGATGTACGCTATATGCTAAAACTTTATCTGGGTGAGTGCCTAAAGAGTCAAGGATAGTTGGGACCCCCGCAAATGGGTGGACGCATATATGTAAACCATTCGATGTCGCTAAGAGCATCAGATGATAGTTTC
The DNA here is from genome assembly GCF_000485595.1 of Priapulus caudatus. NCBI lineage: Eukaryota > Metazoa > Priapulida > Priapulimorpha > Priapulimorphida > Priapulidae > Priapulus > Priapulus caudatus. The sequence goes on along the minus strand of NW_014577125.1, from coordinate 604,011 downwards.
GATGTACGATATTGTGGATAAATTAATCTGGTGTGCAAAGGATCAGGATGTTTGGTGACCCCGCAATGTGTGTACGCATATATGCTAAAATATTCAAGGGGTGCTAAGAGATCAATGATAGTTTGATGTACGGCTATATGTTGATAATTATAGGGGTGCTAAACTGGAATTGGGGGACCCACCCTATTATAGCGCTGCCATTGGCTTCTTTCCTACCTGCGCATCTCGGGTTTTAATTTCCAGGCTTACGATTATATCAAGAGTTAATAATACATAACGTTTTAATGATTGTAATTAGCTCTTGATTATATCAGGGTTAATATCGTTCTCGCTACAGACTCCCGCTCCGACTCTTATACGTTGCGGAAGCGACGGGGCTACACCGGTAGACGATGGTTATAGGTATCGGTTTCAGATTTAGGGTTGGGATTGATTAGGGATAGATAAATGGTTTGGTAAGGGTTATAGTTGGAGTTATGGTTAGGTTTATGGGGTTAGGGTTATGGCTAGGGCTATGATATTATTATTATGATTATGGTTTTGGTTAGGGTTAGGGTTAGATTGGCGTTCGAGTTTGAGTTAGGGGAGGTAAGCGTGAGAGTTATGGTTAGGGTCACTATTAGGTGTTGGGGTTGGGGTTAGGTTGGGATTAGAATTAAGGTTAGATTATGGTTGGGAATAGGGCTAGCATGGCGAGGAGGGTGACTTATGTACAGGGGTTCTCTCAAGTGAAAAGTGGAGCGTCCTATTGTGGGTCAGCAGATACGTGTGAGTCTAATGACGTGTCGGTAATCATCGTCGATTCACTCCTTCTTGCTGCTGCTGCTGCTGCTGCTGCTGCTGCTGCTGCTGCTGCTGCTCCTGCTGCTGCTGCTGCTGCTGCTGCTGCTGTTGCGATCTCATTCATTATACACGCCATCGTTCACGCGCCGTCATCAAATATCTATGACTGGGTCGCGATGGGAGCGATGACGTCACATGGCCGTACGTGGGAGGGGTGGGGGAGGTCAATTCCAGATCTCGCGACCTGGCGAGTGTTGTTGAAGTTCTGTGATTAGGAGGCGCTGCTTGTTTGTCGTATTCCGGTGTGTCGTACTGCCCAGCCGTATACGGTGATATATCCACGTGTTACGTACGTGGGTGAGGGACGCGGAGGGAAGGCTTGGCGCAGTCCCAAACCTAGACACACAACCCACGTTACCGGCTAGTTAACCGGTCCCACTCTCTGCACATTTTAATAGTAATAATAGCACACGTATACACGGCGTTATCTTTTTTAATCGCGATTGAATTTCGTTACTACTGAATTTTTGACCGTTCAGAAAAGTTTGTCCTGGGTCTCTTAACACTCAGCGCCGTGTAACGATTTGAACGAAACTCGCAAACAGTCGTCTTTCATGTAATCTGTGCCACAGGCACTTGGACTCTCTTATTCATGTTGTTTGTGCACAGGGCGGGCGTGCGGTGTACTTGTGTGTTGTAGATGAGCATTTGAACGGCATTTATAGCAAGTTATCGGCAATAATAGGCGAAATAGAGTAGAGAAACATTAAGACTTTGGTAGTAAATACATTTCGTGTTTACATTTTTTGTGTGACCTGGGCGAGGGAACGCACGCCGGTCGCTACTCACATACAGCGCCACATCGCGGTGTAGTTATTTATATAACACTTTCTCATACACGTGAACTTTTTACATCACATGTGAGTAAATTAGTAGTTTTGAGTAAATGGTCAAAGACAAATATCCCGCTGCAGTTTGCATAATGAATACGACTTCTATTTGATGAGTTGTCTTGAGACATTCGTGCCGACATTTCCCCGCCCCCTGTTATGAGAAAGTTACGAGAAATCTGGAGCGACAGCGTTGATGCCTAGCGGTAGAATATGTTGGTGTGAATAAGTATTCCTGACTGGCAGTGCGCGTACGCAGGTACGCGGTATTATTTAATAGGTGGTATAGCCACAGTTACAATATTGGAAGGGCGCCTGTGAATTGAAATATCCGGTGAATGAAATACATGACTGAATTCATACGGAATGATGCAATGTATGCATTTCAAATGTGTTCTCGACCGTTGCAATACTTATCGGTATTTCTTGAGAAACAGCAAGTGCCTATAGTACTTAAGGCTAACATGTTGTAGAACACACGCGGTTGCTTTCACCAGTATACGCAACGATTGACATTTGCTAGTTGATTTCTTGTTGTTAGCTCATCTGACGTAGTCAGATGCAGCTTGTAGAATCGCATGATTGTGCGTGCGTGCGTCCGTCCGTCCGTCCGTTTCTCTCTCTCTCTCTCTCTATCTCTGTCTCTCATTATCGCTCTCCTTATCGCTCTCCTTCTCTCTCTTTCTCTCTCTACCTTCTCTTTCTTCTTTCGGCTCATCATTGTCGCCCTGTGGCTCTAGTATGGCGAGGACGTAAAATCGTTGTTCTACTACTGCTACTGACAGCCAGATATGATGATGAGCACTGTCGCTCGCTGGCACCTGCTGTTTACTCCGGCACTGTGGGGGCAGCCCTATAGACCGAAGGTCGGATGGACCGAAGGGGGGGGGTTAGGCTTAGGGTTAGAGTTAGGGTTAAGGTTAGGGTTAGAGTTAGGGTTAGGGTTAGGGTTAGAGTATATATGGTTTATAGTGGCATCATATATGATTTATAGTGGCATCGGTGGATGTGCGGCATATTCACGTTCGAATACGGCATCAGTGGATGTCCGGATGCGTAGCCTGGAGGCTAGGCGACCGATTCCGGACGTGTAACCACTGCGTATTCGAATAAACCTTCGGTCTATCGGGCCTTCGGTCTATCGGACCTTCGGTCTATAGGGCTGTAACCGGTACTGATACTGATACGTGCCATACGCGATAACATGTGGATGTCTCCACACGGCGCAGAAATATCGAAACGAGGGATTTTTGCACAGTTTCTCGCATACTAGTCGCGATCATGATCAGCTTGGTACAGTACAGCCTTCCGGTGTGTTATCCGACGTGAGTTACCCGTAGGGCCGTAGCCCTCGACCGGAGGTAATGTACGTTTTAGTATCGTTGGAAGCACAGGCACTTAGGACAGACTTTGTAGCGTTCGGTGTTAGTTTCTATGAAGGAAAGTTGATATACAGTAACACAACAGTGAAACTGTAATTGAGAGGTAGTGGGTACGGTAGTATTTGTGAATGTGCGTTCATATTCTTTTCAGTTTTTACTGACTCTGTGCCAAGTGCCTGTGGTTGGATGCACCGTAGGCTATTATCGTTGGAGGCACCGGTATTTAAAGCGATGTCTCGAGGGAGACACTGCTCCCAAGAGCAAGCGGTCAGCGGGTGTGCTTTCTGGAACATCAAGCAGGTGCTGCGTGCGGAAAGCGAATCGTTTTCGTAAATGCGTTTAGGCAATCAGTCACGCAGCCTTCTTGCACCCGAGCAAGCATTGCTCCCCTCGTCATGTATAGGAACGGTTGCTAGGCTGGCGTCGGTTCTCTATCTCCTATTCTAGCATACACGCACGCGTGCACACACGCACACACACACACACACTTGTGTGTGTGTGTGTGTGTGTGTGTGTGTGTGTGTGTGTGTGTGTGTATGTGTGTGTATGTGTGTGTATAATATATAATATATATTAAATGCTTGTGGAAATACCGCATAGGGCCTACGTTTATCTACTTCAGCTCAGCCCTTAGCAGCAGCTTATCCCTGTATACGGAACTCAACATACGTATCGGCAACATCGATGGCACACCTTTCCAAGAAGGTCAGGACGATGGCCAAATACCTAAGGACCCCCTGGCTCCTACCGGCACACATTTTCCTACGTTACAAGGACGTCTGCAAATGTAAAATTGAAGGCCTTCATAATCGATTTTGTCGCACGGAAAAACAACAGCAACGGCCCGCAGCAAGAGAAGGAAAGCCGCCAAAACAGATATCGAGAAGAGTTAGCAGTAGTACCGTAGAGAAGTATACGCAGAAGTATACAGAGAAGAGTTAGTAGTACAGAGAAGAAACATATGAGAGGCAAAGAGGGACGGTAGACGACTAAAAGAGGTAGACTCGTCACCGCAGCAAGTTGGCGGTTTTGTGTTTATGATTCTCTAGACGCTGCCAGTCTCTCGCTGTGACTAGTTCTGTACAGCCTATAGAAATAATATATACTAGTTATACACTCTATTAATTATTAATTTATATATAAAATACATAATATACATAATACCAAGAGTTAATAAAGACAAATATATATATATATATATATATATATATATATAAATAACATAATAAATATATATATTTCTATGGTACAACCACTGCAGACGCCGTCGACCGTAAACCGACTATAGTTTAAACGTTCTGTTGTCTTACGAAACGGAGGGATGCAAACGTACTTATTTATTCATTTATTCATTGTTAATCAATTTAACAACTTTCTCTTTGTTAACGTTCATTTCCCTTGGGGTAGCTTACAAGTGTTATTCGACCGAACCTCTTCAAACGACATCGCCCGTAAAGCATCTCTGAGTCTGACTGTCTTGCCTGATGCGTGCTCCAGCACGAAACAAGCCACACGTAAAGACTGCAGCGCTGCGATCGCACCTTCCTAATATACGACCATTACGCTGCCTCACCTGTTAATGGAATTCCACTCTAGTGCCCAATTCCTCACTCGCGGCATGAGGTGCCTTGGCGTGAGCTGTCCCGTGACACACCGTCGGCGCTTTATGCTAGAACGTCGCACGACATGTACCGGCTCTCGTCTGAATATACGCGGGACGTAGTAAAGTGGGCCAAAGCTGTCCGAATGGAGAATAATCGGCGACTGCGTCATGCATTTTTCATGCGACTGCAGCGCGCCGCGAATTGCTGCAGTCTTAGGAAATTACTCTTGCTATCGCCGTAATGGTATTGTACATGGGCTACTAGATTAATTGGAAGGGTTGGTAGCAGACATAAAGAACTACCAGGATATGATGTGCTGCTCGGGCGCCATATATTCGTTTATACTTTAGTAAGCTATCGTAATATTTCACCTACCTTAGTATGTGCTGTAGTGGTCACCCGAGACGCCACACGTACACCGGTGTCAGGATGTTTCATTTTAGTTGTAGTAGCAACGTGAGTAGTTATAATTGTTTGTATATCTGTAATCGCTATATTTGTTTATATAGTCGGATACTGACACCTGCCACCATTAGTCAGACTATATTAATACCGGCCATCGTTAAATATTTATCATAAAACACAGATCTTGTAATCAACAAGGAGATAACAACATCGATGTCGATAGCATTGACTTCTGCACAAGATAAAGTGAAAATACAATGAATTTAATACAATGAACAATAGTACAATGAACAATAGTACAATGAACAATAGTACAAATACAATGAAATTAATGCCAACGGTACAAGGTGCTAAAGTGGGCGCTTTCCATTAGTTAAGGAAAATTATCTACATTAAATGTACACAAATTTTGTGTGCGTTTATATCATCTGTAAAATGTAAAAATTATATAACAAATTATGAATAAAAAGCTCGCATTTTAATTGCTCAATTTGAGCAATCGAACGCAAACTCTTCGTGGGTTCTCTCTGTTTTGTCGAATTTCATCAAGATGGAATGCAAGAACCGCGTGGAAGAATACAATCAACGGAAAGTTAATAATATCAATCATCATAAGAAATAAATCGGATCCGCACGCGTACGACATCTGCTCTCAGGTTCTCAGCATTTCTCCTATATGTCTTCCGCTACGCCAATCATTTCTTGTACTTGGCGAGTCTCGAGTGGTGCAGTAGGGCCAGCAAAAGCCAAGCTGCACTCGAGGAGTGTCGGGTAGCTACAGGGCGCCTCGAGTGTGACCTGTTACAATCGTATGTTGTGCTTCGAAGAAAATCTTCAGTATTTTTGTGCGACTGCCGGTGATTGCAAATTATTTATTTTTACATAGAAAACGTTTTAGCGAGTGACGCTGTAAACGGTTATATATAGTCTATCATAAAGCGACTTGGCGTGAAATGTCAAGAATGACTTGTGCTGCATGGGAAACTAATCGTATCTCGGAGTTTTCAGGGACGTTGTGACCCTGATGTTTCAAATACTGTATACGCCATATTTTTCGCGTGCGGATATTTTCGCGAATTTAGACTTGACGCACAATTTCGCGATTGGTTAATTTTTCGCGGTCGATTAATTATGAATTATTCGGTATTATTCGGTATGAATTATTCGCGTGTTGTTATTTTCGCGGTCGGGGACACGTTCGCGAAATTCGCGAAAATTAAACCACCGCGAAATATACAGCGTATACAATACTGTGTCGTTTCCTGTCAAATGCAGCGCCGCCGTCAAAGGTCAAAAGGTCATAAGGCGAACAGCGACAATCGTGGCGCGTTGTCATCTATGTGAAGCCACGCTACAGTGTCACGTACTTCACCGCGCATTAACTCCATCTCACCGGCTTATCCCAGTGGGACTTCGCCGAGGTCACCTATCTGCGTTTTCTCATTTCCCGTTTTCCGACTTATGAGATGCGCGTGCACGCGAAATTAGTTCTTAAATCCGCTCAGTCGGATCCGATGATATTAGGGTTCTCCGACGAATGGTTGCTACATTGGGTTCTTAGCGGGCCTCGGTGATAGAGAGCTACTGGTTGTGAGCCGCAGTGTTTTTTGAGAAAAAAAAAATATATATAAATCTTATAATAAAGATAATGTTTTTTTCAAAGAAAACCCGAAGCTATCACATCAGGACTCCTGACTGACATATTGATAGACTCCTGATCACATGCGTTTTGATGTATGCATTCCCCTTTCGTCTAAATAGTTCAAAAGTGGTGGTTGCAATTTTCTGACTGCATCGCATGATTATATCAACCATCCGCACGTGATTTAGAATTCAGCTACGCCAATTAAAACGACCGCAATGACTTTCATCTAAATTTCGAAAACAATATACATTCACTCGTATAGGAATGTCCCGCAATACTACATCATCACGCATCTTCATTGACATAATAATAATTAATGTGAATACAATTGAACGATAATGAATCCGGCAGTCATTAAATGAAATGTTGTTACTCGCATTAATCATGATTATAGTTTCACAAGTTCTACTATTTAAAGTGTGCGCGTATATCATCGTGGTGGTCGCGTCAACGAAGCAGTTTACGACAATTTGTCATTGTCGGTTTGTGAAAAATCTTTAATTAGTGTTAATTAGTTCATTAGCAATCAATGGCAATCAGATGCGTTACGACCCCAAAGCTATTCGAATCGTCAGCTTATAATGTACCTATCGTTACGTAACGTTACATAATTATATATTATTATTATTATTATTATTAATAATAATCCTATTCCGAATATTACTATTATTATTATTAGCTCATCTGACATAGTCAGATGCAGCTTGTAGAATCGCATGATCGTCCGTCCGTCCGTCCGTGCGAGCGTCCGTCCGTCCGTCCGTGCGTCAACAGTTGGGCACAAATCTTAACCGCTCGACGTACGGTCACGATATTCGGGCTGTGGGGGGGTAATCCGAAAACGAGTTGGGATGTTGAAGATGGGGGTCAAAGGTCAAAGTACAAGAGGTGTAAAAGAAGGGGGAACATTCCCTCCTTAACTTAAGGTATAGGGAG
>NW_014577125.1:580321-595870 GCF_000485595.1 Priapulus caudatus | reverse complement strand
GGGCACAGGGCAGAATTTAGACATTTTCTCAGGACGATGGTCGTGTGACCGAGCGATTGAAGAAACTTTTTTGTTTTCAGCGGCTGACCTACCATTTTTATGGCTTTATTGAAAGGACCATGAAATTGTGCTTTCCACTGACGTGCCGGACAGTAAGTGTCTGATAACCTTTTGACCCTCAAGAGGGAGGGTTAAACATGGATTTGTTGACTGTTAACAAAGGAGTGAACTGCTTTTGCCTATTAGAGCCCCCTCCCCCCACCTCCCCCTTCCCCCTCTCCCATCCTCCCCCCGCCCCCTTCCCCCACCCCCTCCCCCACTCTCCCCCTACCCTCCATCTGCGATAGTGGGCATGTCCTAACAATGATGTGTACGCAACTGCGTGTCTGCATATCTTGCGCCTACACAAATGTTGGTACTACGCACTGACTGAAATTTTACGTTTATAAACCGCTTAACAAGCAGACCTCAGATGAGCCCAGACGCTCTGCGGCTCTTGTTATTATTATTGATCATCATCATCATCCATCATCATCATCATATCATCATTACTACTGCTGTTGCTACCGTTACCGCTGCTGCTGCTGCTGCTGCGGCTATGGCAAGCCATTTGTATCATAATTCGAGAAACCACCCGGTTCCTCGCCACGGAAACCACGTTTCGTGCTCACAAACTAGCTTTTCTTGCTTCATAGCAAACCAGGCAGGTTCTTGCATGAAACTAGGGTTTCGTGGCGACGAAACCTGGTTAGCCATAGCAGTATAGCTGATCTTGTCTGACAAAAGAAAATACGGCTTTGGAAGCAAAATTTAGGTTTCACAGAACCCACTATTCAACGCGCCATTTTGTATCATAATTCGCAGAAACTCACGGTTCCTCGCCCACGCAAACAGGTTTCGCTGCCTTCACACAAAACCTACCGTTTCTTGTCATGAAACTTAGGTTTCATCGGCCATGAACCTGTTTCGTAGCCTTATAACCGCAGTTATAGCTGATCTTTAGTTTCTTGAGCAAGAAACTAGGTTTTTGGGCAGCAAGAACCAGCTTTGCAGCCCAAGAAACCCACTTTATCAACGCGCCATGTTGTATCAGTAATTCGAGAAACCATACGCTTTCGAAGCGACTCGAAACCAGGTGTTCGTGCTTCACAAAACCAGGTTTCTTGCCATGTAAACGTGTGTTTCTAGCCCTATAACCGCGTAGTTTATGCTGTAGAATCTTAGTTTCTTGAGTGCCAAGAAACTAGGTTTTGGCAGCAAGAACCTAGCGTTCAGAAGAAACCCACTTTCAACGGCGCCATTTGTAATCATAATTCGCAGAAAACCATAGCTTTCGACGCGCACGAAACCAGTTTCGTGTCCAAAACCAGCCGTTTCGTACCAACCACACGCCACGTACTCGCGGGTACACGCCACAGTGCACGCGGGCGTACACGCACGTGCACGCACGTTGCACGCAGTCGTGCCGCGTCTGCACGCGCGTGTTACACGCGCACGTACACGCGGGTACACGCTGTTGGTACCACGCACGTACACGCTTGTACACGCCACGTGCACGCGGGTACACGCTCGGTACACGCTACGTACACGCACGCGTAGACGAGCGCGCGGTACACGCCACGCCTGCACCGCGGTACACGGCCTGGTACACGCACGTACACGCGGGTACACGCCCGCTGCACGCGCGCCGTACACAGCTGGTACTACGTCACGTACACGCACGTATCACCGGCGCTACACGCACGTGCACGCCGGGTCTACACGCGTCCGCACGTACACGGGTACGACTGTACACGCGGGTTAACGCACCCGTGCGTACGCGCGTACTCGCTGCACGGGTACACGCACGGTGCACGCGGGTACACGCGTGGCTGTACACGCTGTCACGACTCACGCGAGTACACGCACGTGGCCCCGCGGGTGACACGTGAGTACACGCAACGTACACGCCACGTACACGCGCGGTACACGCACCGTGCACGCGGGTACACGCTGGCTACACGCACGTACACGCGGCGTTACGACGCCACGTGCACGCCGGGCTACACGCTGGTACACGCCACGTGCACGCGTGCCGGTATCACGCACGTGCACGCTGGGCTACACGCTGGTACACGCACGTCGCACGCGGTACACGCAGATATACGCACGTACACTCTCATACATTTAATAGCACAGCATATTTAATTTATTTATACAATATTTAATTAATTCGCCTAACTAGTATTATTTGTTACTATATGTTATTATATTACTATTACTTATTTGTTACAATAAACTATATGTTATTTCTATAGTATTTACTGAGCAGTGGCCCCGAGTGGCTGAACTACGCTGACGTCACCCTCGGGATTACGAATCCTAGATACGGGCCTTAGCAACGACGAAACTATGTTTCGTCGCTCGAAACTATGGTTTCTCGAATTATGATACAAATGGCGCGGTTGAAAGTGGGTTTCTTGCTGAAACCTAGGTTCTTGCTTCCAAAACCTAGTTTCTTGCTCAAGAAACTAAGATTCCAGCTATAACTGCGGTTATAGGGCTAGAAACCACGTTTCATGGCAAGAAACCTGGTTTTGTGAGCACGAAACCTGGTTTCGTCGCAAGAAACTAGGTTTTGTGAGCACGAAACCTGGTTTCGTGCGAGGAACCGTGGTTTCTCGAATTATGATACAAATGGCTTGCCATATGCGGCTGCTACAGCTACTGCCGCCGTCACTGCTGCTGCTACTGCTACTGCTACCGCTGCTACTGCCGCTGCTGCTGCTACTGCTACTGCTACTGCTGCTGCTGCTGCTACTGCTACTGCTACTGCTGCTGCTGCTGCTGCTACTGCTGCTGCTGCTACTGCTACTGCTACTGCTGCTGCTGCTGCTGCTGCTGCTGCTGCTGCTACTACTGCTGCTGCTGCTACTGTTGCTGATGCTACTGCCACTGCTACTGCTACTCCTAGTAACTGCTACTAGTGGGTTAATGTATTCATACTGCTGTTTGATCAGAGGCTGGCAGTACAGATGGGAGAACAATTAGGGGCATGCGACGCGAGAAAGCTACCACGAAAGATGTTAATTAATTACATGCTGCTCTTTAATATTTCACACGTCATTTGCATTTTGGTTATTATGAATTGATTGCCTTTGCGGTCGAGGGATGTCCTCCATAGAGGCATGTTGTTTGTTAACAACTTTCATAAATTATTGGACTTAATTAAAAGGCTCATCGACGTTATTCTAAAATGTCAACAAAAAATACGATGGCAGCAAGTGGTATATGTTTGCATGTGCTTGACTATATAAGGTAAAGCACTGTGGGTTGCGCGCACGGTCACGCATACGTACGCATGCGTAGTATTACGTGGATTCGACAGTTTTTTGGCGAGTTATTTCGTATGTCTATTCTTGATCTGCAAAGATGTGTCTCTTCTCGTCTCGTGCCTTCTCGCAATGGCAGCGCGAGCGAGTAATGCCCCCTAGACTGATACCAACCGTCCCTGTGCTTGCCACATGATGGTTTTCGACGACTTTTGGTGTCAGTCTATACGAGACCCGTATAATATGTCTGTGCAAAGCTATCGTTATTTCGTCGCATCGCTGTCAGCGATAAAAAAAAAGTCACGATCGCGACAGAGTGTTATACGATTGCGGGTTCAAAACAGCAGCGGCTCCAGGTATCTGTAATATACATATATAATATATCTGTAATACACATAAAACACGGGAAAACACACGTTTGCGATGCGATTCCACCGGTACGCGCGGTGTATGATGGGACGTTTCGGATCACGTATCGAGTATTCAATACAGCTATCACCACTTTAGTGAACGCCTGTTTTTGACATGCCATTAGGAGCCGTTTTATGATGAAGCGTTTTTTTACAATTACACTTCTTATTATAACAGTGGCCAATATAGATCTAGTATAGGGGTTACTGGCTCAAAATGGACGCCATTCGCTGTCGAATTGCCGTTATTTTAACTTATTTATGTGTTTGCTCGTAAAATTGTCGCAGCAGCTCATTTCTATGTTGTAACACACTATAGGAAAAGCAAATATGAACAGTGATTAACGTATATGATAGAAGAAAGGTTTTATTTTGAAGAAAATACGTGCATCCTGCGAAGTGTACGGCGTTAAAAATACACACGCACGCACGCACTCAGACGCACGCACACGCACACGCACACGCACACGCACACGCACACGCACACGCACACGCACACGCACACGCACACGCACACGCACACGCATATATATATATATATTTACTTATTTATTTATTTATTTGTTTATATATATATATATCATACCTGGTGCGTGAGTTCGTGGGCGATGATTCTCGTGATAGATCGCTTGTCGCTGGCGCTCGATAGCTGCTCATCAAAAAGCATATAAGCCTCACGATAGGTGACTAGACCCCAGTTCTCCATCGCTCCCCAGTGGAAGTCGGGAATGGCGATTAGGTCTGAGCGTTGAAAGCATTGCCGCAGCGTCGCAGGGTGGTGTGAGGAGTATACAATATGAAAAATAATATTAAATATTTCAAACGTTTGTTACGCTCTCTCTCTCTCTCTCTCTCTCTCTCTCTCTCTCTCTCTCTCTCTCTCTCTCTAGGTTGATATTTATATCGATATCTCTACACTCTTCCCCTAACCCTATTCCTACGTGACTTAGCAGCGTGTGTGATGTCTACAGCTCAGACAGACACTGCTGATATATCATCCGCAGTGAGCATCCTAGGAGAGCTGCTCCGACCTGCAATGTTTTGCTTTTTCTTTGCTCACGGGAATAGCTTTGATATGATGTTTACCTCCGAGCCTCGGAGCATTTGTTTCGGCTCTCTGCCAAAGCCAGTTGAGTAAGCTATAGGCATTCTGAACAATACAGGCACATGGAACGTATTGTTAAATAATTATTGGTTATTTGTTTCAATAACGTAATGATGGCAAATAAATGCGAAATGTATGTACTACCAAAGTCTTAATGTTTCTCTACTCTCTTTCGCCTATTATTCGAAATAATAGGCTGTAAATGCCGTTCAAATGTTCCTCTGCAACACACAACTTCACCGCACGCACACCGCTGTGCACAAACAAAAAACTCTACATTTTGTAGTTTGTGCAAAACGGCGTGCGTGTGGTGAGCCTGTGTGTTTGCAGAGCAGCAATTGAACGGCATTTACGTTGAATTATTCGTCGATAGGGAACACAGGTCTACACCCGAAGACTGGTTGTAAATACATTTCGTGTTTATTTACCACCATATTGATTTTATTAATGAAACGGTAAGTTCCAGTTAAAGTGCCTGTGCTGAACATGGCTGGTTTTACCAGAAAGAAAGAAAGAAATTTATTCACAAAAATCGACTCGATTATGCCTGTGCGTCCTGCACACTATTCTCACATAGCGCTTTGATCACTTGGTATTCACTACGCAGTGCGCAAATGCTGACTATGACGTTTACGCCACGAATATAAGCAGGTAGTAATTTTTACTAATATATAGATTTAGGCATTGCCTAAAAGCGGAGCCACCGATAGGTGACTCGCCGATAATGTTATCTTACGTCAACGTCCCCAAAACAGCAAAGAAACAAACATTTGTTGTTTGCGGTCTGTTGCGTTTAAAACGGCACTGATTTTATTGACTGAAACAACTAGACCGTTATTTCGAATCTCCTCTGCGTTATTTGCTCTTGACGCCATTACGTAGGCCCCTACTCAGTTGAAAACTCTATATATACACACACAAGACAACATACCTCCCCCCGCTATCGGTTTTTACCTCTACGCCTTACTCCATTCTCGCTCTCGCTCTATCTCTCTCTCCCTCTCTTTCCCCGTCTCTCTCTCTCTCTCTCTGCACGATTCCCTTAGTTGCCTCTGATGTTCGCGCTTCTCTTTTTTTTCTTCTAAACAAATTTGCTCTATAGTGATATGGAGCGGAAAAACATATTTCGCTATCCCAGGTAACTGATGGTTCGACCAGTCGCAGTCCTGGATTCTAGAATTCATATATCGCCGTGTGTCACAGATATTCTTACAGTACTATCGCCGAGGATGGCCGATAAATTATACAGTCGTTGATTGGTGAGCACGCTGACACGTGACATAGATCTCTCATTAACGAGAGAGGTGAGGTGAGGAAGCCTGAGTATGACGGATCGCCCGCGTGAAACTCGAGCTTGCCTCTGAACTTTGGTTGGTCCCCTGACCTTCCTGTTCGGTGCTAGAGTTGCCGTTTTCGCGCTCGTTCTCTCTCTCTCTCTCTCTCTCTCTCTCTCTTTCTCTTTCTTTCTTTCTCTTTTTCTCTCTCTCGCTCTCTCGCCCCTCTCTCTCTCGCTCTCTCTCTCCCTCTCTCGCTCTCTCGCCCTCTCTCTCTCTCTCTCTCTCTCTCTCTCTCTCTCTCTCTCTCCCTGTCTCTCTCTCTCTCTCCCTGTCTCTCTGTGTGTCTGTCTATTTGTCTGTCTCTCTCTGTCTCTACCCCTCTATATCTTGCACGTATGATCAATGCTGCGAAATACTTGCGCGCTATCAACTCAAAAGCCTTAAAAATCGTCGTCGCCGGTGACGCTATCGTAATTATTATAAACACTGTTTGATGAATTAACCTTTCTAGGTGATGCCTCCTATAGGCGTGACATTACAGCCTGTTCTGCTAGCATCTATGACAAATACGAAATACGCATATACGCTCTCTTATGACAATATTTGTCATAGGAAGATTCTTCCTATGACAAATATTGTTGTATGTGTTGGAGTTTAGGAGCGCTATTATGAACGCAAGCAGTGAATTTCAGCTGTAAAGCGGAACGAAGTGGACTCGCCAATATTTTTTGTGTTATAGGAGAGCGTATATGCGTATGTCGTATTTGCCATAGATGCTAGCAGGAGCGTATAATGACAAATATTGTCATTATACGCTCCTGATGCTAGCAGAACAGGCTGTGACGTCACGGGCGTATCGTGGCGTGTTTCTGAGGTATATAAGGTTGTTGGGCCTAAAAGGGGTACGGTCAACTTAGTTCCATTTTCCTAGTTTACACATAAAATTATCCGCTACGACTCATAGTTTAGCCTGTCTTCTGACAATCAACCATTTGTCGCCATCTTGTTTAGGAGATTCATGAGGGGGTGGGGAAATAACTAACGCGACAACCCGCAGATATAGCGAATACCGGCCACCGATGGAATTAATATCTTGCACAGTTGGATCGCTGATCGGGCAAGCGGGTGTTGATTGTGGACACACTCCTGCTTGTGGGACGCATGGAGACGAGCAGCTGTCAATACGGGTGTGCATATAATTTGTTCAATGCGATTAATACGAATACCGGACGGCAGTCACACGAGTGTTTACATTAGCTACTGTATACGCCATATTTTTTGCGTACAGATATTTTCGCGGATTCAGACTTGACGGACAATTTCGCGAGTGGTTAATTTCGCGGTCGGTGAATTATGAATTATTCGGTGTTATCCGGTATGAATTATTCGCGTGTTGTTATTTTCGCGGTCGGGGACGCGTTCGCGAAATTAGCGAAAATTACAGCACCGCATCGTATTACAAATCCGTAGCGCGCCGAGGCAATGTTTACTCCCTTGTTCTTTGACGTGATGACGTTTCAATATGGCGGCGGGACTTCACGTTCTCACTTATACGAATTCTCACCCGAAAGTCACCTTCGCGATTACATTAGGCGGCGCATGTATGTCACACGCTTTAGCAGGATGCAGCGTGCAATTCAGCAGGGATGCTGATGAATTGCACGGGAGGAATTAAAAGTCGCTGCACGATTGTTTGCTTCACGATCTAGTTATCTTTCCTCGGTGAGCAGCGACAGCCCGTGGCGTGCCGGCTTTAATCTCCTAACCACTCGTCCACGCAATTAAGTGGCAATCTATGCAGCTTCACACACCGCTTATTCACTCGATGAATATAGTCACTGGCGTGGGGAGCACTGTCGACCGCCATCATTGTTTTATCACATCTCCGCATTTATCATCGATGTTGTTGTTTGTATTGATGTTTACGCGTTTGTATCACGTTTCTGTCTCACGCGTGCTATTTGTTGCCCGGTTGTCTTGTAATCTTGCTTAGCAGAAATCGGGAGCCCGTTGTCAGAAACAAAATTAGTCGCAACATTAGTCTTAACAATAACATTTTCTCGTAGACCGTCGACAGCGCTTTGTTTCGTATTGTTATCAGGAAATCTGTTACGATTTTTCATTCAGGTATTTCTTTTTCTCAGCGTTTCTGTCGACGGTCTAAGAGAAAAAGTAAATGTTAAGACTAATTTTAAGACTAATTTTGTTTCTGACAACGGGCCCCCGATGTACTAACACACACACACGCGCGCACACACACACACACACATACACACACACACACACACACACACACACACACACACACACACACACACACACACACACCACCACACGACACGACACACGACACAAGAACAGAGCGGACGCCAGGCGCAGAACTGAGGCAACAATAATATAAGTAGTACGTACAATAAGATATGTGACTATATATTATAGTATATAATATATAACAAATTCAAATAGAAGGTTAAGGGTATTTAAAAAAATATTGGAATTAACGAGCCTTCTATTGCGGATGTACCAATAAGATAACAATGCCATTTATATAGCGGTTCGATTCCAATGTCTTCTGAATTGCCTGAGTGAAGAGAATGATGTAATATCTCGAAAGCGCGTTAATAATCACACAGCACCTTAACCTATTCTCTTAATCTTGTTTTTATCATATAGCGCCTACCATGGGTGTCGTGGGTGTGAAACTTGTATACTATCTATATATTATAATTAACCCGTTCAACGTCTGTTATAATACCAAGTCGTCATGTTACGCTGACTGCGTTCGCTACACTGAACGCCTAGTAAAGCGAAGGCAGCCTAAACAGTTCGCAAACCTCGTTATCGAATAAACGCAGAACGAGGCTAAGCAGCGGCCTACGACTGGTAACCCCGTTCGCGACTCCCACCGTCACACATAGGCTGTGTGTAGGCGTGTGAAATGTCGACCGGGTACCAGTCTACGAGCAGGCTGCACAATCCGCACGACCGAGGCACATTATTTTTATTTTGGTGGTAATCTAGTTTAATGCTTTATCGAGAGAGCAATTGATTGTTTATCAGTTACTAAATTATAATTATATAGACATATAGAACCTAATATAAACATTATAAACTATGTATAGAAGTAGTAGGTTATTGCAGTTGAAAATCGTTGACGAAATGACTTCAAGCAAAGGACTGTCGTCGTGATTGGGCGTTTGCTCAGCCAGCAGGCCACCCACTTCCTATAGGTAATGAGGTTAACGCGCTCTACGAGTAAGGCCCTAGCGCCGTTACTAGCAGGAGCGGTTAATCATTAACGTTATGATTATATGTGTGTGTGTGTGTGTGTCGTGTGTGTGGTGTGTGTGTGTGTGTGTTGTGTGTGGTGTGTGTGTTGGTGTGTGTGTGTGTGTGTGTGTGTGTGTCATGTTAGTCTATGTAATACCTAAGGAAGCAAACTCGGTCGGACAAAAACCTCAAGAAATCAAATGTAGCAACATTTATTTGAAGAAGCAATTGCCATTCGCTTTGGTGGCGATCCTCAAGACTTTGTCCTCACGAGCGTATTTGTGATCTGACCGATTCCATTTGTCGAACTGTGTTAGGTAAGAGGCAAGGTCACGCGCCACGAAAATGGCGCACTGCCCAATAATCGAACACAAATTAATCAGATAAACATCCGAGAGAGCAACGAAAGCGAGAGGAAAAAGAAAGAGAGAGAGAGAGAGGTGGGCGGGAGAGAGAGAGAGGAGAGAGAGGAGCGAGAGAGAGAGAGAGAGAGAGAGAGAGAAGCGAAGAGAAAGAGAAGAGAGAGAGAGCGAGAGAGAGAGAGAGAGACGAGAGAAGAGAGAGGAAGGCGAGAGAGAGAGAGAATGAGAGCGAACGAGGTGGGCGAGAGAGAGAGAGAGAGAGAGAGAGAGAGAGAGAGAGAGAGAGGAGAAGAGAGAGATGAGAGGGGAGAGAGAAGAGAGAGAGAGAGAGAGAGGGAGGGAGATGAGAGAGAGAGAGAGAGAGAGAAGAGAGAGAGAGAGATGAGAGAGAGAGAACGAGGAGAAGAGAGAGAGATAGATAGAGAGCAGAAGAGAGAGAGAGAGAGAGAAGAGAGGGCAAGAGAAGAAGAGAGAGAGAGAGAGTGATAGATAGAGAGAGAGCGGAGAGAGAGAGAGAGGATAGATAGAGGAGAGAGAGAGAGTAGAGAGAGAGTAGTAGAGAGAGAGAGAGAGAGAGAGAGAGAGAGAGATGAGAGAGAGATGAGAGAGAGAGAGAAGCCGGGAGAGAGAGAGAGAGAGAAAAGAAAGAGAAGAGAGGGAGAGAGAGAAGGAGATAGAGAGAGAAGAAGAGAGATAGAGAGAGAGAGAGAGAGGAGAGAGAGAGAGAGTAGATATGAGAGAGAGAGAGAGGAGAGGAGAGGAGAGAAGAGGGGAAGAGAGAGGAGGAGAAGAGCAGAGTCAGACGACGTGAAGCCAATGCAGCGCACAAGGATATTGAAAGCCTAAAGATAGAGAGAGAGAGAGAGAAGAGATAGACTATACGAGAGAGAGAGGAGCAGAGAGAGAGAGGAAGTATAGACCACGAGACGAGCAGCCGCCACCCAGACCCACGCCAGACACGCACCCACGCATCTTATTAGGACGGCCCGCGGCCCCCACTGAGCCCAGTCCGCAGCGCCCAGCAAAGGAGAGAGAGAAGAGAGAGAGGAAAAAGAGAGAGAGAGAGAAAGCCAACAAGGCTAAGGATGAGAGAGAGTCCCTGAACGTCCGCTAAAAGTCATATGTATTCGTTTCGTATTTATTTGTTTCACGACCTTTCAGACGTGACGTCCGTGCTCTACCGCAATCCGGCTGGCTATTCAGGATTATTGCAATGCTTTATTATGGACTAGCGGGATACCCAGCGTTTCCCGGGAAAATCAGTGGCGTTACTCAGTTGGTGACCGCTTGGTTGAAAGGAAAATACCCAAAAAAATCTCCAATCTATCTATCTATATTTATTATTCATTCTATTCGACAGGCAGGCGAAACGGAGCCTAAAGTAGATTCCAGGCGCGCGTTTTAGCAGACGAATTGAAAGAGATTGCCAAGTCTGCCTGTGTCAGTCTGATTGTGTATGTGTGCACAGCACGGGCACGAGCTTGTATTCGCGTGAATAGAGTGCCTATATAGGCACTATCGTTTGTGCATTTATCTGAAACAACCTCCGCGACATCGCTGCGACAATATACAGCGCACACTGCGCTACATTATGTTTTTATAGGCTTTAAACACGGCAGGTCCTTCGCTAATTTTACCGAGACCCTGCAGAGGTGTCGCTAAAGTTGTTAGCTAAATAACGGAGCTTTGTGAAACACGCGCGGACGTGTTCTTCGCTATTTACCGATCAACTTTGAAAATAGCGAAGGAAAAATAGCGAAGGAACGTTAGTACGCGCCCCAGATGGATCCAGGATGGCCCAGGATGGCCCAGGATGGCCCAGGATGGGAGATTAGAAACACAGATACGAGACGAACCCAGTAGTCAGTCCAGTTGAGTTGATACTCTCCACCTTTTGCACGGGTATTGCTCTAATGAAGATTAAACGTTTATTGGCGAATGAATCGAATCAATCACTTGTTTTATTTATAGAGGAGATATATCTCTATGCTCAAGCCAAAAAAAAATTATGAAATTTCCAGCACCTAATTATGTTACCACACAAATTTTAAATTTTTATGTAAAAATGGTATTTTGGATATTTCTCAATTACCAGAAAGAGTGAGGATACAAAATTTTCGCCACATGTTAAGCACAATAGGCTCGTTCACACTGGCGGGAATTAGCGGGATGCAAATCTCGGTTTTTGCATCGCGATCGAAATACCGAGATTTTTACTAGTGTGAACGCAAAAATCTCACTAAGTATCGCGATCAGCATCGCGCTGCAAATCGCACTTTTGACTGCGATTATTTAGAATTAGCGCGATGAATTGCACCGCGGCGTGTGTGTGAACGCTCGCGCAAATAATCCCGGTATTTTCTATCCCATCATTCCAAGCGATCGTATCAATATCCGGCAGTGAGCATGCGCAGTTCGATTAATCGAATTATCCCGCTCGGCGATTAGCGAGATATTTCCGCCTGTGTGAACAACGACACAATTATCTCGGTATTTCCATCGCGATTAGCATCGCGGTTTTTCTTGTGTGTGAACACGCCTAATATGTACCAAAAAAGGTTGTCAGGATTTTTCTTTATGTTCTATATTTACCGAGAAAATTTTTTACAGCAATATGTTGCCATTAAAACGAGTGTAAAATTAAATTATTCCGAGTTGTAATCACAGAGAAATATCCATTTATACATCGACTACTAAGTCAGAAATTGGAATGGAGAAATCAGCGTTTTTCTATTTTTCACAATGATCGACCGCCTGTGTGAAAAATGGGTGAACGTATGTGAAATATCTACTGTTAGTACTTACTGCGACATATCCATGACTAACTGACACCACTAAATTGGTAAAATGTTACATGCACCTTGAGAAATTCTGAGAAATTACGAGATGACCAGCGCAATTTCATGCAAAATGGCGCGAACCCGCCCATTATCTGACGTCACTGTCAACAAACGCGCGCCTTATGTAATGTGTGTTGCGAGGTGTGAGAACTATTTTAGGCTTTTGTGGGATACTTGTTGGATCAAGGTAGTAGTATTACTACTAGTACAGCTGTAGCAGAGTTGATGTTGATGGATGCTGGCTGGCTCAGTAAATACTAAATATCGTAAAAATATCGTAACCCTGGTTGTATCATGTCTCTGACGTCATCATGACGTCAGCCGCGGCTCACTAGCCATGTACGCGGGCAATCAAAACGCTCTGACAGTTCACATGTACCGTTATATGGAGAAATGAGCATGTACACAGGTGGCACATAGTGTTAGCCATCGAATAAAGTTGAAAATGAAAAATCGGTAAAAAAATTTCTTAAAACTTTGTGAGTATCCTTAATTTTACAGTAATTAAATATTACTAGCTTGAAGAAATTAAACGAAGCCGTTTCGGCGCGTACAATGCAAGGGCGACTTAAATCGGTTACCAATCCGCTTAGCTCCAAGAAACGGTCTTTGCTAGGGTCAGAAGACGTTGTTGAAGACGTTGTAGAAGTTGTTTAAGGCATTGTAGAAGACGATGTGTATATTGACGTTAGTCACACAGCCTGGTCGGGCTACAATTCGCTGTATTATGTGATATCTATGCTGCCAGCGGTATAACGCGCAAACAGCTCATGAATACATCATGATCATATTAGCGGTGGTTGTGTTTCACAGAACACGTTTACCGGTAACACATTAACTCTGCTCTAGTTTGCTTATTACTTTCATCGACGCACAGGGAAATTGGGGGAAGCACGCAATTTTGACAGCAATACTATACACGATGCACGTAGACACGACCGAGGTATTCAGCATCGTGTTGCTCATTAAAACTGTGTATCAAATACGACTATTAGTCATAAATTTTAATGGGAATATAATAACATGCCCGCAAGTATCATGCTATCAAAGCTAAGCCTAATCATGCACACAGTGAAATGAGATGCGTAGAATATAACTTGCGAAGAGCAAACGTAAAGCAGAACATAATAAAGGTTATCAGTTCCATCCTCGTTTGCTCGTTGACTATTCTGTCTGTGACATTATCATTCCTACTAACGCCTTCAACTGGTGATATCAGGAGCTGTATAATATATATATATATATATATATATATATATATATATATATCATAGGACAATGTTGAAGAAGAGGCCTGGACACGCCTCTACGGGGCACAGCCTCGACTGAGCTACCCCACGGGGATTTAGCTCTGGTTTGTTGTTGCCACTTCATAAATGTTTATAAAAAAAAAATTGTAAAAATAGTTTCGTTTAAGAAATTGCTACACTAGTTAGCAATGAACTATATATACTCTATATATAACTCTCTATACTATCTATATATATACTCTCTATATACTCATATAATATACATTATACACTCATGTAATGGTGATATCACACTAGATTGTCTTTGGTGACGTAGAAAAATACACCAAGTGAAACAAAATTCAATACATTTTATAATATATATTCATATATACACACACATATATATATATATATATATATATATAATATATATAACCCCCTTTTCACGCAAACCGCAAAAAAAAACAAATGCCATGCGTGTTTATTTGTGTGTGTTAGACGCAGTCTATCACTGTAACAGCGTTAGTACTGCGTTTTACGCATTTCATGTCACGATAACTAAATGCATTGCCGCTGGCTCGTAGTAACGTGAGATGAAGACAGACAACACGAGAAATCTCATCTCGTACTGTCAAAGTAGTTTGCCGCAGTTCTGATGCAAGCATATCGTTTGTCGCGCGATTTCATAGGGGCTTTCGAGTTGCTATTTTATGCTGTTCAGTTATTTTATTGGTCGCAAAGCACAATTAGTTTACGAAGAATGAAAATTTCGATATATGCTAAATGCATTTCGTTGGTATGTTTATAATATGTCGGTCTCTGTCGTGCAAACTTGATTGATGCTAGAGTATAGAGTGTGCTAGAGCGAGCTGTTGTGGTGGATTTAGAGTGCTCGTGGTTTATTACTGATTTGCTATACGAGGCCAGGCCTATTTTCCATCACGACAACCATGTTGTTAGCAACATCAGTGGAACGGCGAAGCAATTAACCCTAGTTTGTGAATGATTGAACACTCGCTATTACATTTTCCATCAACAACATCAATAGATGAAGATGAAACATTGCCTTTAGTGGTTGCTTTTACACTTTGATATGAAACGTGTTTTAATCTAGTATGTTACGACACAGCAGTCGCTCGGAAAGGCACTGCACTGCTCTTGGGCAACGCGAGTCAAATCACTGTACACTAATTTGAGGAATTGTAACAGAGTCGATGTAGAAAGGATGCTTACGGTACGTATACATTGACATGTAATTAAGTCATGTATTACTACATGTAAGTATGGATATCCCTGATTGCTAGCTAGTTTCATAACGTGCATCACAGGGAATACTATTTATAACAGACGCGTGTCTTCGCTACCAGTAACCACTTAGCAGTCTCCATAGCAGGTTTACTAATGTCAGACGTTATATCGGTATATTCATGATGCGATGTATGAACTAATGAACTAATTCGTAATAAATTGTCGATTCTGGTCGATTGTCGGTTGCACGCGCATGCTGGAAGTTATAGTTATAGAAGCTTGAATCAGCGTTTCAGTATAGAGCACGTCTCGTCGTCAAGCGCGAATGTGTGAACGAAAATCTTTTATGGTTCCATGAACGATAAATTTAGGCACGTTTCATATTGTCACCTTTTAATGAAACACACACGCGCGCACGTAAAGTAAACAGTCATGTAACTGTAGCTTCAAAGCTTAGATGTTGCCATTTTCAGAACACTACCTGTACAATTTAG
>NW_014577125.1:578045-580311 GCF_000485595.1 Priapulus caudatus | reverse complement strand
CTGATAATGACCCACTGATAATGACCCGTTGATAATGACCCGCTGATAATGACCCACTGATAATGACCCGCTGATAATGACCCACTGATAATGACCCGTTGATAATGACCCGCTGATAAATCGAACAGGAATAGTAATCGCCCGCGTGACCAGAAGTTACAGGATCAATTTTTTGGCGATTGAACGAGAGGGAAAGCATGCGAGCTTACCGGTCGCTGGTTCATAAAACTCGTGTGAAAGATCTTCTTGTCATTGCTGTTGCATACGTGGTGTGGATGCGAGTGTCTGCGGGGTCAGACAAACAACGAACACATTGATCGTAAAGCTAGATTATTAGCAGTGAATGTAATTTGAGTGAATACAGGCCCATTAATTGCCCGTCCGTTCTTCTTTCAAGCTGGGCTAGTACGATACTACCAAGTTCCATTCTCATCATGCCAGCGAAGCGCCCCGGGGTAACAATTCAGCTTTCGTGCGTTGCTTTATATTTGGAGAGTACAATCGTTATATGCGCAAACCCCATCACAGACCGAAGTAAATATCGCCACGAGACGCATATGCGTTGGAAAATATCACGAGCATGTAAACTGTATTATTGTAATACCGCTGTTCGTTACCCCGTGATCGCTAGGGTTAATGCGTATTGATATCGGAGTTATCGCGGTAACCATCATATAATAAACTCAACAATGGCTGTACGTATTTCAAACACACACATCTTTACTACTTCCGAAATACTATATACATATAATATGTGCTCCGGTACGAAGCCGACGTATACAGATAGTTACGCGACATAAACATAGCTAACTTACATATTGCAGATAGTCTGAACGGTGGCACGGCAGATATTCTAAATGGTAGCACAGTATGGATACGTGACGTGTCGTGACTCGCGAGCGAACTGTAAGGGGCCCGGTTTCCCGTCTCGCCTGCTTTTATACTAATCCCCGTTCTCTGTCTCCAGCCCTACTCTCCCAGTGGTCAACCCTGGCCCGCGTGACCACTGGCCGCGGGCGTGACTATCCTTCCTTTGTTCTTCCTGCCCTGGCAACTCCCTACAAAGGGCTTTGTTCCCATTTTCTATTCCCGACTATTTCCCGAGTAAGTCTTGTAACTTCTTATTATAAATATATTCCTTATTACATTATGCGCAACATATTATATGTTACATATTATATATTATATGTTATTATATATTATATACAACATATTATATGTTACATATGTTATATGTTAATATTATATATATATAATTATATACATATAACATTATAACATGGTTCGTGCGGGCAGACAATGTGATGCATTGTCGATAACCAGCCCTGACGTGTTAGTTGTCGTGGCAGCGACACTCACTGCCTGGTGTTCAACGCCTGCCACCTGTCCGATACATCACCACTATACATCGTCATGTTCTTATAGTATTCGCGAAACCCTGATTTTTGTGAACCACCGCGATGGAGCTATACCTCGCCTACACCGTGATGCGACTTTCGCGAACTTTAAGCAATTTTTTTCTCACACAGCGTTGAGCTATTACGGGGGGAAAGGTGATAAAGGGCTCTAAATCGTTAATGAGTCAGTTAGGTGTCAACGCCTGTCAGTATACCGCCGTAGGGCCGTCTATCCGCACGTCGTCCAGCACATGTGTGTATTCCTTGTGCGCTGTGGATGTGTTTGTGTAAGCCTAACGCCCTGTGGTGGCGCCCCGAGCACACGAGCGAAGATTATCACTTGGTAACTTTTGATATGATATATATGATATATGATATATATATGATATATGATATATATTTGATATGATTAGTTGATTAGATATTCTATCGGCCGGTACGGCGTACATCGTACAGTGTACACAAATTGCACGTACGACGGAGATGCGATACCAGTACGTAGCGATACCAGTACGTCACGATACCAGTACGTAGCGATACCAGTACGTTACGATACCAGTACGTAGCGATACCAGTACGTAGCGATACGTTATCGTGAAGTGTACCGGCGATTTTTTTTATCGGAGAGGCTGTGTCGCGTGAGACAGAAAGAAAATGAGAAGGAAAGGGGAATGTCCAAATTTTTATGTATGGGAATGGAATGTTCTTACTTAGTGACAAATGTATCCATAAGGAAAGAGAGAGTCAGAGGCTGCGTGCGCGCGCCCAGGCAAAACAGCGCCAGCACACATTATTATAACATCGTATCAAGAGCGTATAAAGAATCTCTTTCTAAAGGAGCGTAAGGTCTCTTTAAGGCGTAATAAGAA
>NW_014577125.1:572977-578035 GCF_000485595.1 Priapulus caudatus | reverse complement strand
GAGAGAGAGAGAGAGACATCTGAATGATGCAATCAACGTTACCTGTACATTTACGTCACATATAACATGAAATATGTGCATGCTACACCATGAACATGTGCAGGCAAGATGCACATACATACATACATACATGTAGAGATACATTCATGGTCATGCCAATGTATAATATTATGTAATATTATGTATATTATAATATTATATTATATAATAATATCAGGAGTGAATAATAGAGATTATCTCTATTATTCACTCCTGATTATATAATATATTTATATGTTTTATATAACGTTATATAGCGTTATATGTAGATCAGTGGATGGGGCGGCACGAGATGACCACCTGCCCCGCCGCGCATCAAAACTACACTAACCCCACGCAACGTCGCTGCAATGCGATTATTCCCGCCGACTGTGTACGGATTGAACGGGTGCGAAATTTCAGGAACAGCGAAACGGGAAGTACAATGGCCGGAAGGGTCGAGTTCGTTTCCTCGTCTTTCTTCGTATTTTTTATTTTTTTTTGCAGGTTCTGTTGGTTATCTCGAGTACAGAACAGAGCTATGAGAAATGATCAACATTGTCGCTTATTATCGTGGCTTGCACTTGCCACTTGCTATTGTCGTTTCACGACACGCGATATCATCAAATTGCGTGGGTGAAATTATTGAACGATTTTACCATGTGTGTCGAACAGCGATGATATCAGTAGTTTTATTATGTTATTATATATAATTTTTTCCTCGCAGTACTTTTCATTGACAGTACTCACCATGCAGTATTGAGCTTTTAGATTTTAGCGGGGTCTAATTTCAAGCCATATCCGTTGTACGTGACAAAACCTCTTCGCCCGTACTCTATTAGGAAATTGAAATATGAAGATGCGATCATAAGGATAATATTCTGGATTTCGGGAGCGGCTGAATTATAAGCTATCGGTGTTATTTCGCGCGAGTTCGTGGGCGCAGGTGTGATAATAGGGACAAAATGAAAACCTATTGTCTGTGGCTTGCACGTACTCAAGTATTGCTAGCCGCGCGAACGTTATTTTAATGCCACTTGTAACTCTAACCATTAAATCTAGACAAATATTAGTAGCTGCGCGTGGCACGCGGGGTGAGACTTGTCCGAACGTTAAGCCTAACAGTAATCTTCTAAGCTAATACAAGATTTAAATGTAACACTTGGAATCTAGCAATTACATAGCATTAGGCTTACATAAAGTCGTATAAAGCAGGCAAGTACGAGCGCATGAGACAGTCTGTGTGATCTTCATCACTGCCTCATGAAATGATTTCGTTCTTCTAATACATAATCGACAACTAACCATTTACTTAATTAAACGAATATATCAACATCTAAAACTGAGGGTTACACGTCTGCAGGCTATTATGCCGTACCGGAAAACGATCGCATGACCGATGGCTACTTGTGCGTTTCCTTTCGTCAACGGAGTAAACACCACGGGGTTTATAGATTGAGGTTGATTTCTGAGCAGGTTGAAAGGGTTAACCGAAATCGGACTGATGTAAAACAAACCGAGGGCACTCAACTGTTCTGCTGTGCTTCGGCCGGCATGTAAATGAACGTGAAATGACGTCTCACGTACGTACTCGACGTGTATGACGCGGCCATTCTTACACGCGCAAGTGCTTCCCTCATGCGTGGTCTGGCTGCCAGCGTGTTTATATTACCAGGACATTACGTCCGTACTCTCTACTCCGAGCGAAGTGCGTGGGCAATGCCTGTATATATATGTGTGCGTGCGTGCGTGCGTATGTGTGTGCGTGCGTGTGTGCGTGCGTGCGTGCGTGCGTGCGTGTGTGTACATACTTATTGCGTACTAAGTTTCATCTTCCGCTGCCCTTTGTTTCGTCCTACGCTTACACATAACATACATCCCCCTCTAGCGGACCATCTACGAATGTATGTTGCACACCAATTGCTCATTGATTGGGTATCGATGATCGTATATCCGTCATATCAACTGTAGCTAATTGACAAATATGGCTGTTATTTGTTGTTAACGGTGTACGGTCACGATAATGTAACATTGCAGAACGCCTTTACTGCAGCGAATATTCTGTAGAAATCCTTGCGTTATTTCCTAAATCAATCGTTTTGTCACGTCTTTTACGTTTTAGTTTTATTCTTCGCCGTATTTCTTTGACGTCAATCGACAACGAAGCTTGGGCCTGACTGTGCGCTACTGCAAATACGACTAATTTCGCCATGTAGTTTCTTTTAACACTATCGCGATGTAAAAACGGCCATTTCTGTTGATTTTGATTGATTGCAGTACTGCATTTTTGTAGTCGAGCAAGCCAAATTATTTTAGATCCGCTTGAAACCTATCGCGTTTCGTTCTATGAAAGTTATTTGTGCGGACACGTATCTGGGATTGTGCTTTTCCCGTACGTGCACATCTATGCGTGCGTGGACGAATTCCACACAATCAGAGGTTGTCTCTAATTATTGGTCGCTGCGTTCGTGGCATCCGTTACTTTTTACGTAAAGTGAGTTAAAAAGAGTAAAAAGTTGAAAGAGAGCAAGAATAATCCCTAACCCTACTCATACACCTACCGCTTCCCTACTCAATACACTACTACCCTACTGCATACCACAACCCTACCCTACTCATACACCCTACCCTTCTCTACTCATACACTACCCTACCCTACTCATACACTACCCTACATTACTCCTACCGTACTCCTCCCACCACACTACTCTACACTACCCTACACTACCCTACACTACTCTACACTACCATACACTACCCTACACTACCCTACATCTACCCTACGCACTACCCTACACTACCCTACACTACCCTACACTACCCTATCACTACCCTACACTACCCTACTCCTACACTACCATCATATCTTACTTCTACCCTACCCTACCCAACCCTACTCTACCCTACTCGGCCTACACTACTCTACCGCCCTACTCGGCCTACCCTACGCTACATTACCCTATTCTACATTACAATACCATACCCTATTCTACATTACAATACCATACCCTATTTTACCCTAGTCTTACCCTACCCTTTATACATACATACATACACCTACCTACCTACCCTCACTTACCTTACCCACCTTACCCTACCCTACCCTACCCTACCTTACCCTACCCTACCTTACCTTACCCTACCTTACCTTACCCTACCCTACCCTACCTTACCCTACCCTACCCTACCTTACCCTACCCTACCCTACCCTACCCAACCCTTATCCTACCCTACCTACCCTACCCTACCCTACCCTACCCTACCGCTACCTACCCTACCCTACCTTACCCTACCCTAACCCTACCCTACCTTACCCTACCCTACTTACCCTACCCTTCCCTACGCTACCATACTCTACCCTAACCCTTCCTACGCTACCATACCCTACCTTACTCTACCCTACCCTACCCTACACCTCCCACCTGAAATACCCACATACCAGTGAAAATTCCAATTCTACAGAATGTCTGTATTACGTCACCTAATGTCGACGTATTCGCCTGGCTGCACGTATGTTGGCAGTCTATATGGGTGACGTAGAGTTGGTCTGGGAAAATATTAGAGTATTTCAGAATGGTTTCGGTTAACACGTTTAAACTATAACTTGCGGTGAGTACGTTACTAGACTTGAGGCTGAGAAATTGCGCGAAATTTCTAGCGAATGTATCGAGGAAGGAGATTCCTTCGCCGTTAATGTCGCCCGCGCGTTCGCTGTCGCGCACGATGGGGTCACTGATCGATATATAACGTTATATATTCATATCAGGAGTGAATAATATCTCTATTATTCACTCCTGTTTATATAATATATATATATATAATGTATATTATATTCAATATTATAATATATTATAATGTATATTATAATATTATATTATATAATAATATCAGGAGTGAAAATAGAGATTATCTCTATTATTTACTCCTGATAATATAATATATTTATATCTTTTATATAACGTTATATAGCGTTATATGTAGATCAGTGGATGGGGCGGCACGGGGAGACAACGCTGCCCGCGCCATGCAACCAAACTACACTAACCCCACGCAAACGTCGCTACAATGCGATTATTCCCGCGACTGTGAACGGATTGAACGGTGCGAAATTTCAGGAACAGCGAAACGGGAAGTACAATGGCGCGAAGGGTCGAGTTCTGTTTCCTCGTCTTTCTTCGTATTTTGTATTTTTTTTTGCAGGTTGTGTTGGTTATCTCGAGTACAGAACAGAGCTATTGAGAAATGATCAACATTGTCGCTCATTATCGTGGCTTGCACTTGCCACTTTGCTATTGTCGTTTCACGACACGCGATATTCATCTAATTGCGTGGGTGAAATTATTGAACGATTTTACCATGTATTGTCGAACCAGCGATGATATCAGTAGTATTTTATTATGTTATTCATATAATTTTTTCCTCGCATACTTTTTCATTGACAGTACTCACCAGTATCAAGCTTTTAGATTTTAGGGCGGGCCTAATTTCAAGCCATATCCGTTGTACGCTGACAAAACCTTTTCGCCCGTACTCCACCAGGAAATTGGAATTTGAAGATGCGTCATAAGGATAATATGCTGGATTTCGGAGCGGCTGAATTATAAGCTTATCGGTGTTATTTCGCGCGAGTTCGTGGGCGCAGGTGTGACAATAGGCGACAAATGAAAACCTATTGTCTGTGGCTTGCACGCTACTCAAGTATCGCTAGCGCCGCGAACGTTATTTTAATGCTACGTGTAACTCTAACCATTAAATCTAGACAAATATTAGTAGCTGCGCGTGGCACGCAGGGTGAGACTTGTCCGAACGTTAAGCCTAACAGTAATCTTCTAAGCTAATACCAAGATTTAAATGTAACACTTGGAATCTAGCAATTACATAGCATTAGGCTTACATAAAGTCGTATAAAGCAGGCAAGTACGAGCGCATGATGCAAGCAGTCGTGATCTTCATCACTGCTTCATGAAATGCATTTCGTTCTTCTAATACATAATCGAACAACTATTCATTTAACTTAATTAAACGAATATATATATGTAG
>NW_014577125.1:562586-572952 GCF_000485595.1 Priapulus caudatus | reverse complement strand
AAATGGCCCTCTAAGGCTGTGACAGGTTAACGTAAGCGATGTGTACTTGACTTCTCGCAGCTAGTGTAGAATATCCCCCGAGATAGCCACCGAGATAAATCCTCGATAACATGCAGACCCCGGGTATGGGTTTATCTCGCAGCTACTTTTAATCCAATTATGTTTTCCTTCATTACAAGGTCAAAGGCACCTTTACAGTTTTGTTGCCAATCAATACTTATAAAATTAAATGAATATAAAATTATAAATGAATAAAAAATAATAAAAAAAAAAAAAAAATTAATATATAAAATAAAAATTATAAAAATTTAAATAATAAATAAAATAAAAAAATTTGAAATTTTGCAAAATTTGAATTAACTATTTAAAGCGAAATGTTCTTTCTGCAATATAAAAGTAAAATAAATAAATAAATAAATAAGTAAAATAACATATAAAGATATATAATAAATAAAATATGCGAGGAAAAGTTCTATGCAACGGAGTATGAGCTTGAGATGGAAAATATCTCACCCTCATTATAGATAACGACGTCTCATACTCGCTAACTCTCGCATGATACGGGATCATATCTATAACTCCGGGGCGATATCCCCCAATCCCCTCAAGCCTCATACTGTGATAGAACCTATTAATCCGTGCGATATTGCAGCGCTGAGTGCAAATCTAGATTGCCAATATCTCTCATCAAGCGCAAATTGAGCTCTCCTTTAATCCTAGGTATATATATACAACCTTGACACTGAAAGTTAGGACTCGGATAAGCAGGGTGAGTGATTACTTTTGCCTATCGTCGCTCCATGGCTGTCATGTCCAACCGCCTCGCCGAGCATGAGAGCTCGACCGCTCCGCATAGCGACACCTCTCTCATCCCGATGTCACTGCATATTACGTCAGTATGACAGTATCTACCGAGTAGGTCGCTGCTCCGTGCATGACCATGACAAGGTTGCGCTTGTGGGCAGATACCGTGCACCGTATCCAGGAAGATGGACCGTGTGGAACCGAGTCGGATTTAAAGCGACAGATGTAATGCTGTCATTTGATGACGTGTGTGCATTTCTGCGCACGTAATAATGTTGACAAGTGCGTGAGATACCCACCGCAAGCAGGGACTAGCTACTATCCCGCGACTGCTTCCGATGTGCTCACACAGATGCCGTTCGACGCGCCCTTTTATGCTGAATGAGCTGCCTTGCCCTTACTATAACGTACAACACTAACCCTACCCCGCCACCGACCACCTACTCATACACCACCCTTCCCTACTCCTAGACTACCCTACCCTACTCATACACTACCCTGCCCTACTCCTAGACTAAGAGACTAACCACTTAACCCGTAACTCCTAGACTACCCTAACACTTACCGTCATACATTACCGCCTACCCACCCTAGCTCATGTACACTACTCTACCCCGCCACCCCTATATGACCCCTAACCTACTCATAGCACTACCCCACCGCACCCCTAACCCTACTCAAGACACGACTCTACCGCCATAGCGTCATACACTACCGCTACCCTACTCAATAAACTAACCTACCCTACTTCATCACCTACTCTAACGCTACTCATATCACTACCTTCTAAGCCTCATCCACACTACCCCTACCTCCTCATACAGCCAACCCACAGCCCTGCCCTACCATAAACTAATTACCCTACTCAATACACTACCCTAGCGCCTACTCATACACTATCTACCTACTCATACACTACCCTAATCCTACCCTACTCATACACTACCCCTACTCATACACTACCCTACCCTACTCATACACTACCCTACCCTACTCATACACTACCCTACCCTACTCATACACTACCCTACCCTACTCATACACCTGACCTACATGTACTCCTACCGTACTGACCTCCACGCCTACTCTACACACTATACTACCCTACACTAACTCTACATATCATACCCACCTACCCTCAACAATACCCTACAACTAACCACCCCTCTATCACCTAAACCCCTAACGACCGGCTACCAGCTGACCCTACACTGCCTGCTGACTACCCCCTACTCTACACTACCCATCATATCTTACTTCTCTACCCTACCCTACTCCCAACCTCATGCCCTAACCCCTCAAGTCACGGCCTACCTACTCTACCGCGCTATCGCCTACCCCACGCCTACCACTCTGACCTGATTGCTACATTACAATACCATCACCTATTCCTAACATTACAATACCATACCCTAGGCCTATTTATCGCCTAGTCTTACCCTGACCTGCTATTATCCATAGACCATACCCTAGCCCTACCCTTCTACCGGGCCCCCTAGCCTTACCCCTAACCGCCCCACATTACCCCTAGACCCTACCCTAATCGCTAGGCCCTACCGGGCTACACCCCCCTACAGCCTCTACCTCTGACCCGGGGACTTTACCTTACCTACTATCCCCTACTTTAACCCTACGGCCGCTAACCCTACCGCCCGCCTAGCCCTACCCCTACCCCTACCTACCCTACCCTACCCTACCTACCCTAGCCTACCGCTACCCTACCCTACCTACCCTACCCTAAGACCCTCACCCTACCACACCCTGCCTACCCCTGCACTTGCTAGCGCCTACCTTAACCCACTAGCCCACTAACCCCACCCTACCCTACCCCTACCCCCCTACCTTAGACTCATCCGACTCTACCCCACCCTACCTAACACCTCCACACTGAAATACCCACTACCAGTGAAATTCCAAATTCTACAGAATGCTCTGTATACGCACCTACATGTCCGACCGTATTCGCTCTGGCTGCAGTTGTTCGGCCAGTCTATATGGTGACGATAGAGTTGTCCTGGGAAAATATAGCGAGTATTTCAGAATGGTTTCGTTTATATATATATATATATATATATATAATGTAAATAAAACTTCATTTGTTTGCCGGTCAATAACACTTATACGCGTTTCCCGATACGAATCATGTACCAATTTACTCTTATCGTATGTTTGGACGATGCTGCGATGTGTTTCTGTCAACACCATCTTCGCTTCTTATCAATGGGCGTAAGTAATACCATGGGCAGGTGGTTGGAGTAGGGAGGTGTTGCTCTACGCGCTCCTAACCCTGTTATATCCATCCATACGCGTCGTAGTAAGGGTGATCAATGTGGAAATACGTCCACGTCGTTTTGGTTGTCAGTGCATACATACTAACATAACTTATACATGATCTCACGCTTATTACCATCCCCACCCTCAGGTACTCTTTGCCGTCACCGTTCTCTCATTGCCCCTCTCTTCCCTATCATTTGCTTTTTTCGACCCGACTTTCCTTCCATTCCTCCACATGATTCTCCGTTAAGACTAACCTTCCTTCTAAAATAGTCATGCGAGCGCACGCGACAGTCGTTGACAATTTCTCGTAAAACGTAAAAACGGACAGACGATTTCGATCAGCGGGAATGTCGGTAACATCTTAAACCTAGCTACTTCTGTTCGCATCGATTTTGCTGAACTATATTCACGTGCTCTCTATTTAAACATCTATCTGTTAGTTTCATCGACTTTCCGGGACTAGTCGATCGTAGCTGTCAGTTGTACGCTGGGAAATTAACATTGTAATACATGCGCGGTGTTGGAGACTGCATGGGGCGCTAAAATGCCGAGTAGACATGTGCGGCTTAGCAGGTGCGCACACTCGCATGCTTGCTCTATAACTGCGTACGTAAGTGGTTTGCACACACACAGGTACTTTGCTGCTATGCAGAGCGCGCGCGCAGATAACCGCGCATTAGCTCATCGGCATTAGCGAGTGCTGCTCTTGATTTTCACCCTCCTACCTGATGTCGCTGAGTCGCCCGCGATGCATGCCGCTGCTATTAGGTGACGACGCTTGTGGCAATTAGCGGCTGACGGTAATGAATGCACGCTCCTAATTATACATGGCGAGGGTCGTGGGTCGCCGCGGTGTAACGATGTAAGCCGATGCAGGCCCGGATACCGTGACAAACGATCTGGCGGGCTGACGATAACGATGCTGCGGTCGTGTCATGCAACACGCCTCGAACGAAACTAAATCCGTTCAACTACTACTGCAAGGGGTGACACAACGCGTGTATGCACGCACGCGCATGCGTTTACACGCGCGTGGACGGTCGCACGCACGTTCGCACGCAAGCATACCCACGGATGACTCGAAGAGACATCGCACGCATATACGAAGCCTGTCATTGAGGGGATAAGCATGGGTTCGCATGAGCTGACGGCACCATTAGGGCCATCAAACGACTAGCGTCGTTGTTTGTAATACTGCGCCATCGCAGTTATCTCTTTGTTGGATTAAATAGTAATTAGGAGAAGTGGCAACTTCGCAGCCTCTCATGGGAATGTGCGCGCCCCGCTCGTGCTCGTGCAAGAACATTGTAGTTATTGTTTATCGATTAAATACGCGATAACTAGTAATGATTTTTGCAATTACCACTTCAACTTCATGAACAACCGCTTTTGCGATAGCGTGCGTGTGCACGTGATTTCTCGTGTTTTTCCTTTGGAATCCGTTTTGGAATTAGTTTGTAACGATTTAATATCGATTTGTTCAGTCGCGTCTCGCCTAGCATGCGTTGGTCATCATTATAAAGCGGAAATGTAGCATGATCGGGGTTCGGTTATATATTCCCGTTACTCCAGGACGCAGCCCGAGATCGTTATAGATGTCGCACGAGTGAAAATAATCAGATTGAGCTTTCTTGCTTTGTTCGATGCTCATATAATCAGTTTTAAAAAATCTCCTGATAGTGGTATCGATTATGTTTCTTATTAAAATGGGTAAAAAAAATTCTTAGCTGCGTATTAAGTTACTATGTAGGCCTAGACCCGGAAGGGGTGCGCATGCGCACATTATTACGATAGCGAAGTTGAGACCGATGACGACATATATTCGTCCGATGATCAACCAAAGAAGTATCGCTAGCTTGAAGTTTTATAATACGTATGATGGAGCGTCGGGCTATTTCTTACAAATGCGTAGGAATGTCCGTTCATATCTATCAGTTGGCAGGACGTGTAGATTAGCTACTTCCATAGCAAATGTTCTATCGTATGCGAAGGTGTAATATTTTTATAGGAATATTACGGTATAGTTGTGTAGGATGATGCACGGAGGGTTCGAAGCAGCGTAGTTGCATACTCATATACGAGGTGTATCATTCACATTCCATTCTTCGTGTTCTTGATTAAAGAAATCTATCGCCGTTGTTTAAAACCGTTTACGAAACCTTTTGCAAATTTAGTTTTGCAGTGAAGTTTTACTTGAGCTACATTGCATGGGTAACCCTGTGAGGAGAGGGCCCCCCGAAACGTGTAGATTTTTGCATCGCACTTTGTTCTGTTCTGGCTTCCAAAAGCCAAAAAAAAACCAGATAAGATACCAAAACCATATTTTCCTTTAAATTTGACTGCAGTACCGTTTTACCGGGTCCACATAAACAACCTCAAAATCATTTGACGTCCCCATTACGCGTAGGAACTCTAATATGCAGTGCTACAAGATACCAGTCTACTGTGTTAGACGTGGAACCTGTTTATGCCGGAGTTGGCGTTCATGCGCAATCACGTAATCTGTGATTCATGGGAATCTGACATCTAGAATGTATTTAGCCAATCATATGACATTGTAATTACTTTAACGTAATATTAAACATTAAAGTATCTTAACCAAATATGAAAAGAGAGGTGATGTGTTTTAAAAGTGGATTACGCTTTTCTTGCCACATGATTAGATGTATGAACGACTTTTAAAGAAGACATTTTACGATGACATGTTTATGTAAGGTCTGCTCTGCTTGCTCTGCTTGCTAGGCGCCTTGAATAAATAATAAGTGTGCGCGATGCTATAACTTGCACGCCAGCATCGCTACACTCATGCCCAGACTCTTGGCGCTTTCCCGCGCCTACCCCGCAGCCTACCCCGCAGCCTAACACGAGCAGGAATGCTAACTAAAGGTAGAGAGCGGAATTCTGCAGTACAGTCAGCATACCTTGGGATCTCATCACCCTCAAGGTTGATCGGTAGTAAACGGACACAAACGTGTCGGCAATGTTAAATGGCTGCTTGCGCACTGCTATTGACACAGACCTTTATGAAATACGTGAGATGTAAGCATACGGCGTACGCATGCGATGCGAAAATGCGTATATATTTACCATCGAAGATAACCTTTTCACTTAGTACCTATATGAGAACAAATATTTGTCACTTATTTTCGTGATATTCGGCCCAGGCCGTTAACCGTGCTCGCTGTAACGCTCGTAATCATCATGCCTACTGAGTATCATCAAGGACCAATATTATTGTCCTTGATGTTTATGATTTCATCCACTCAGCTGCGTATGTCTGGCCCACCCATCAGGTGGGCTTACTGGAATGCTGAACTATCCTATATTACACGTGTCTGAGTTTAGATTGAAAATACGCGTTAGCATTCGTGGCTTTAATGAGGTTTTGAAATGAAATCGTCGCGTGGGCCTGATGGCTATAGGTGGCTTTTCCTGAAAACTAAACGATTCTGGCTTCCCCGTTCCCTCCTGGTTAAACAGCGCATATTGAACTATTTCTAACCTATCGTAAATCGAAATGCCATTAGAGCTGACAGTTCCCCTCTCTCTCTCACACGCGCACACTCTCTTCCCCCACTCCCCTTCTCTCTTCCTCGCGTCATCTCTCTCTCTCTCTCTATCTATCTCTCTCTCTCTCTCTCTCTCTCTCTCTCTCTTCCTCCTCTCTCTCTCTCTCTCTCTTTCTCTTATCTTCTCTCTCTCGCCTCACTCGCTCGCTCTCTCTCTCTTCTCTCTCTACTCTCTCTCTCTCTCTCTATCTCTCTCTCTCTCTCTCTCTATCTATCTCTCTCTCGCTAACTCGCTCTCTTTCTCTCTCTCTCTCTCTCTCTCTCTCTCTCTCTCTCTCTCTCTCTCTCTCTCTCTCTCTCTCTCTCTCTCTCTCTCTCGCTATTCTGACACAAAATTGCATCTGATTCTGTGACGTAAGTGCCTCTAAACGGATACGGCTGATGCCCGTATCCTATTTCTTCATGCATTGACAGTATAGAGTATAGTAAAGTAAAAAAAAAGTTCAGTGACCGCTTCTCGCGTGAGCAAACCAATAAGAAGACATCAAGGAAGAAAACTAAAATTACTATCCGAGTGTACGCTGATGTAAAATATGCAGACAGTAATTGTAAGAGTTCGGCAAAAAATGTGTTTCGTATGTTCAAACGACGACGAGTCGTACATGCGCATGGTCCAGCTAGCTGCTAGCATATGCGCGAAAATACACGGTGCCGAAATCTCTGTTTCACCCGCTTCGGTGGTTGCAATTTTAATAGTAAACAACTTATAATACAACTTAAAACGAGAAATGCAGATGATTGAGCATTTATTAATAACCAGCAGTGAAATAGGACCAACCAATATGAATTTGGCGATGAAGTTATGTACTTATAAAAGACAAAATATATCAGTTATTTTAGTGTGGTGGTTTATACTAATATTTTTCCGCTAATAACTGACCTCTTTGAAACTCTACAGACAAATAAGTGAATATCTTATACGTAGCCATAAATTGCGCCCAGGGCACTGGAAACGTTTTGGCAGAACGCGGTCTAGAGCATATAAACCTCATAAGGGTTATACTGAGAATTATTAATACGTGTATTATAAACTCTTGGCTATACTGAACTAACTAGAGGGCTCATGCGACACTATTGCCACAATATAACGGTTACTGCATTTAGAAGCGATGGTTTTCTAATTGACTAATAACCACGAGGTGTTAGGACGAACAAGGGATGTGTGCTCTGCACAGTGGATTGTTGTCGCACGTGTAGCGAATTATCGCCGTGCGTTTAGTAAATGAAATTGTCGGCGATCATTGCAGCTGTTTTGGCTTCACTGCAATCACTTAATTCTCACGTTCAGGGTATTATGGGGGAAAGACAGCGAGGATCGCACGTTGACGTAGCGCGGATCGTTCTGAAAGAGGCTTGCGCACGATTACTTATTATGGCTGAAGGAGTCGTTGTCGTATCAGGTACTACACAGATATGTACCCGAGGTACGATATATGTATACACAAAGTGTACCAGATTGTACTACAGAAGTGTACCCTAACCTAACCCTAACCCTAACCCTAGCCCTAACCCTAACCCTAACCCATAAACATACCTCATAGAAAATATAAACATAATACTAAACAACCAAACTACCTCAGGTGCATATATTATGTAGTACCTGATACGACAACGACCCCATCTGCCTTATGCTGTGGTATCATTGTTAAAACGTTCACGTCATTCTGCTCGTTTGTCGAGAAATGTGTGTAAATTAATTGCTTTTTTGTTCGCTGCCTGGCCGCCGTAATTTTTTTCCTGGCTACGTTTTTAGGTAGTATGGCTAGAAGGTATTATCTCGGTTTTTTTCTGTATGTACTGAGAACGTGTGTGGTGCGCGGCGCAGTTAACAAAATGTAATCGCTAACAAACATCCGCTAACCATGTGTAAAATATTATTCTTAAGCCATATATATATATATTATATATATAATATACAAGAGCATATAAAGAAGGAGAGCGTACAACGGTAAAATGCTGAACCATGTTGCAGATTAGTCGAATTAATAAACTTTCCCCCCGTTTTATTTTGACGATTCTCTTTGCAGGATTATGATCAACTGTCCTACCTTGTTAATATAAACAAACCGCATGTCCCTACGATGCCCCTACACGCTGAGATAATGAGCGCGGTGAAAATCTGGTATTCAATCAATAATACTGCAAAGAATCGTCAAAATAAAACGGGGACAAATTTA
This sequence comes from Priapulus caudatus, assembly GCF_000485595.1. Lineage (NCBI taxonomy): Eukaryota > Metazoa > Priapulida > Priapulimorpha > Priapulimorphida > Priapulidae > Priapulus > Priapulus caudatus. The sequence continues at coordinate 564,125 of NW_014577125.1, read as the reverse complement.
TTAATTCGCACTAATACTGCAACATGGTTTCAGTATTTTACCGTTGTACGCTCTCCTTTTTTATCTGCTCTTGATATATATATATATATATATATATATATATAAACATAGCCTGGAGCGAATATATAGGGACGGTGAATCCTTCCCGTGATCGCATCAGTGGTTACGCGTGAGTGTTTAGGTTACACTCTTTGCTAACGTCTATCAAATACAGATTATAAAGAACATAACAACAGCAACCATATAGCAGGGCAACCGCGTACACTAGACGGTGCGCGAGTAACACCATAACTTTACGAGGTTATTGCTGTGTCGTAGCTTTCTCTAACCAATCCTAGTGGTATCTTAACTCTCTCTTTCTGACTCTGTCTCCGCATCTGTTCTTTAGTCGAACACGCGGTTATATACCCACATTTGTAGACACGCCTACCTATTGTTTCTGCGTCACTCCGTTCACGCTAACTGTCTGTAATTGGCTAATTCTACCACTGTCTAGTCCAGAGTTATAACTTTACACAGCTAGCCTGTATCCCAAAATAGAACAATAGCTTAGTCATGTTATATTATTTCTATGTCTTTCCACGGTATTACAAATAAGATCGTAAAAATATGATCAATAAAAAATAGGGTAATATGGGTAATTTTGAAAAGGTCCGTTAATGTGAAAAGGTCGTAAAATGGGACCTACCTATACACGGAGTCGCGCTCGTAAACAAAACAAAGATGTCATCTCAGTTGTTAGATAACAGCTACGCCTCTTCAGCATGCGTGCGTTTATTAATGACAAGCTTTCTGTCATGATAATATATCCATCGCACTACCTGCCGATTTGCTTCGATCTACAAAGATCCTCTATAATTGCAAACGTACGGCGCGCCACTACCATTGATTCGTCGTCTGCAAGGCGGCTAGCCCTTCCCTGCGCGCGTTACAGTCACACGCCGCCATCTTTTATTGTGCGTGTTCGACGAACTTTAACGCAAGCGATATCATACTCATAATACAATCATCATACATCAACGACATACATAAATTATACTGCGGTTTTTAAATTCCCAGCTGTTTCCGAGCCGAACATAGCGAAAAAAGTAATAGTATTAGTTTTTGCGCCACGTCATCAGGCACGATGTGGTCACGATGTACGTCTCGTTTCTGCAAGGTTTTCCACGCACACAGAGGGCCCATGCAGTATTAATGAATTTGCGAAGTTCACGGAGTGTGTTTGAGTTTTTCCTTTACCTTTTTCGTTTCGCTCGCCGCATATGCTCGGCGTGTCGTGAGGCTCGGCAACGATACTGCGCATGCTCGCTGTCCTGTCGACAGACATGGGTGTGTGTGTGTGTGTGGTGTGTGTGTGTGTGTGGTGGTGTGTGTGGTCTGTTGTGCGTGTGTGTGTTGTGTCTGTGTGTGTGTGTGTGTATGTGTGTGTGTGTGTGTGCGTGTGCGTGTGCGTGTGTGTTTGTGTGTGTGTGTGTGTGTGTGTGTGTGTGTGTGTTGTGTGTGTGTGTGTGTGGTGTGTGTGTGTGTGTGTGTTGCGCG
>NW_014577125.1:558914-562014 GCF_000485595.1 Priapulus caudatus | reverse complement strand
TAATGAATTGCGAGAGTTCACGGGAGTGTGTTTGAGTTTTTCCTTTACCTTTTTCGTTTCGCTCGCCGCATATCCTCGCGTGTCGTGAGGCTCGGCAACGAACTGCGCATGCTCGCTGCCTGTCGACAGACATGTGTGTGTGTGTGTGTGTTGTGGTTGTGTGTGTGTGTGTGTGTGTCTTGTGTGTGTTTGTGTGTGTGTGTGTCGTGTGTGTGTGTGTGTATGTGTGTGTGTGTGTGTGCGGTGTGCGTGTGCGTGTGTGTTTGTGTGGGTGTGGTGGTGTGTGTGTGTGTGTGTGTGTGTCGTGTGTGTGTGTGTGTGTGTGTGTGTGTGCGCGCCGACCCGCCGCCCCGACTGGCCCCGCTGCTCGTGGCTGCAACTCGTCTTCTCTCGTATTTCTCCGTGCGTGAAACGCGAAGAGAGAGAAATGAACCGGGGGTTTTCTCCGTCGATTCAATGTGCATGAAAAAAACATTTTAAACGAGGGATTTTATTTTATCAGGATCCGAGTGCGGGCACAGCGAAGTGAGACGAGCGAGTTTACACTACCGCATCGGCGACACATCTGCTAGATTCTATTACAACAAAACTAAACCCGCAAACGTTCTCGCTTCTAGTGTCAGGATTCGCTAGAGCCGACAGCGAATTCGTGAAGCAGTTGAATTTATCGAAATAAAATTTATTGAAATTAAGTTATTTCCCCTACTGCACGCGGTAGGGGTCTGGTAGAGTTTATTAAAACGCGCCTAAAGGGGGGGGGCGTATGTAAACCGCTCACGTCATGGTTGCGCGTCGATGTATTGACACTATCGCCACTTCGCACTACTGAAAGTGTTAGAGAGGTCTAGTCGATCTTATTACTAGGCGACTACATCGGTAGTGTAACGTTGACGTACGCTTGATGTGTATGAATAAAGAAGGAATCCAACCTTGTGTATTAAACGGCATAAACTTTAATCTCTGACACACAGTGTAGTCACGTATTGCACAGAGAGACAAAGAAACGCGCACACGCGCGTAAACGCGTGTGCTTACTCCCGCGACCACAACCAGACTCTCGACTCCTATATCTCTCTTCTATCTCCCCCTCAATCTCTCCTAACCTCTTATATATTACCCCCAAACCCCCTACATCGTTCTCCCAGACCGCGTCCTACTTCCATTTCACAATGACCATAGAAACGCCCGACCTAATACACGTTTATTATTCTACCTATAACATCAATCTAGCCGCACAAGATGAGCGACGCTCTGTCTATATAGACTACCACTAAAACAACCCCCAGCCTAGCCTCGCTGACTAATTCATGCAACATTTGTAAAACATATGTTAGAGTAGCAGTTCATCTCAAGGTATGGGATTCCTCTATAATGACAACTAATTCATTACGAGGAACTATTTGATTACGACCAGCAGCCATTATCGCTAATTCATCAATGTTCACGAAGCGGCTGATTGATATAGTAGTATCGGAGACGCGACCTCGGCTATGAACAAGAGTATCGCAAGATCGCGGCATATGCAGCAGCAACAACAACAACAAAAACAACAACAGCAACAACAGCAACAACAACAACAACAACAACAACAACAACAACAACAACAACAACAACAATATCAACAACAACGACAACAACAACAACAAAAGAAGCAACATAGAAAGAGCATCAGTAGCAATAGCAACAGCAACGACAGCAGCAACAACCGCAACTGTAGCCGCCGCCCCCGCAGCAGCAGCAGTAGTGGTTACGCGTGAGTGTTTAGGTTACACTCTTTGCTAACGTCTATCAAATACAGATTATAAAGAACATAACAACAGCAACCATATAGCAGGGCAACCGCGTACACTAGAGGTGCGCGAGTAACACCATAACTTACGAGGTTATTGCTGTGTCGTAGCTTTCTCTAACCAATCCTAGTGTATCTTAACTCTCTCTTTCTGACTCTGTCTCCGATCTGTCTCTAGTCGAACACGCGGTTATATACCCACATTTGTAGACACGCCTACCTATTGTTTCTGGTCACTCCGTTCTACGCTACTGTCTGTAATTGGCTAATTCTACCACTGTCTAGTCCAGAGTTATAACTTTACACAGCTAGCCTGTATCCCAAAATAGAACAATAGCTTAGTCATGTATATTTATTTCTATGTCTTTCCACGGTATTACAAATAAGATCGTAAAAATATGATCAATAAAAAATAGGGTAATATGGGTAATTTTGAAAAGGTCGTTAATGTGAAAAGGTCGTAAAATGGGACCTACCTATACACGGAGTCGCGTAAACAAAACAAAGATGTCATCTCAGTTGTTAGGATAACAGCACGCGCTCATGCATGCGTGCGTTTATTAATGACAAGCTTTCTGTCATGATAATATATCCATCGACTACCTGCCGATTTGCTTCGATCTAACAAAGATCCTCTATAATTGCAAACGTACGGCGCCACTACCATTGATTCGTCGTCTGCAAGCGGGCTAGCCCTTCCCTGCGCGCGTACAGTCACACGCCGCCATCTTTTATTGTGCGTGTTCGACGAACTTTAACGCAGCGACATCATACTCATACATACATCATCATACATCAGCGACATACATAAATTATACTGCGGTTTTTAAATTCCCAGCTGTTTCCGAGCCGAACATAGCGAAATAATAGTATAGTTTTTTGCGCCACGTCATCAGGGCACGATGTGGTCACGATGTACGTCTCGTTTCTGCAAGGTTTTCCACGCACACAGAGGGCCCATGCAGTATTAATGAATTTGCGAAGTTCACGGGAGTGTGTTTGAGTTTTTCCTTTACCTTTTTCGTTTCGCTCGCCGCATATGCTCGCGTGTCGTGCGGCTCGGCAACGATACTGCGCATGCTCGCTGCCTGTCGACAGACATGGGTGTGTGTGTGTGTGTGGTGTGTGTGTGTGTGTGTGTGGTGTGTGTGTTGTGTGTGGTGTGTGTGTGTGTCTGTGTGTGTGTGTGTGTGTTGTGCTGTGTGTGTGTGCGTGTGCGTGTGCGTGTGTGTTTGTGTGTGTGTGTGTGTGTGTGTGTGTGTGTGTGTTGTGGTGTGTGTGTGTGGTGTGTGTGTGTGTGTGTGTTGCGCG
>NW_014577125.1:554278-555910 GCF_000485595.1 Priapulus caudatus | reverse complement strand
ACATTTGTAAAACATATGTTACAAGTAGCAGTTATCTCAAGGTATGGGATTCCCCTATAATGACATATAATTTATTACGAGGAACTATTTGATTACGACCAGCAGCCATTATCGCTAATTCATCAATGTTCACGAAGCGGCTGATTGATATAGTAGTATCGGCGACGCGACCTCGGCTATGAACAGCAAGTGTATCGAAAGATCGCGGCATATGCAGCAGCAACAACAACAACAAAAACAAAAACAAAAACAACAACAGCCAACACAACAACAACAATAATAACAATATCAACAACCACGACAACAACAACAACAACAACAACAACAACAACAACAACAATAATAATAATATCAACAACCACGACAACAACAACAACAACAACAACAACAACAAAAACAACAACAACAACAACAAAAGAAGCAACACAGAGAGACCATCAGTAGCAATAGCAACGGCAACGAGAGCAGCAGTAGCATCAGCAGCACCAGCAGCAACAACCGCAACTGTAGCCGCCGCCCTCGCAGCAGCAACAGTAGGCAGCAGCAGCAGCAGCAGCACCAGCAGCAACAACCGCAACTGTAGCCGCCGCCCCCGCAGCAGCAGCAGTAGCAGCAGCAGCAGCAGCACCAGCAGCAACAACCGCAACTGTAGCCGCCGCCCCCGCAGCAGCAGCAGCAGTAGTAGCAGCAGCAGCAGCACCACCACCACCACCACCACCACCAGCAGCAGCATCAGTAGTAGCATCAGCAACAGCAGCAGTAGCACCAGCAGCAGCAGCAGTAGTAGTAGCACCAGCAGCAGCAGTAGTAGTAGTAGTAGTAGTAGCAACAGCAGCAGCAGCAGCAGCACAACCATCAGCAGTAGTAGCAGCAGCAGCAGCAGTAGTAGCAGCAGCAGCAGCAGCAGTAGCAGCATCCGCTGTCATCGCGGTACAGGAAGAATAAGAGGAAGCTGATTTCTTGCAGCGGTTATTGCTTGCCATGAATATTTCCCGAATCGTCGCTATGCCATCACCGTTGCCTCTCGTCGGCTCTAACGAATGCAAATCGGTAGGAAAGTATATCTCCCTGGTACTGTTACGGCGCCAATGTCGCATTCCTGACTAGATTTACTAACTTTCCTAGCCTTCCTCAACTTGATTAGAACGTCCAGAATGCTAGATCGTCGCTTTTGCATACAAAATTATCGATGTCTGACGGTGATAAATAGAGTCTTGCGTCAGGCTTCTGCGTCGGGCTTCGACGTAAGAAGGATTCTGCGTCAGGCGTCGACGTAAGAAGGATTCTGCGTCAGGCTTCGACGTAAGAAGGATTCTGCGTCAGGCTTCGACGTAAGAGGGATTCTGCGCCAGGCTTCGACGTAAGAAGGATTCTGCGCCAGACTTCGACGTAAGAAGTGTGCACTAGGCTTCCAGCCACAGCGTTTAGCACCAGGCTTAAGCGTCAGGCATTCACGTCGGGTTTTTCCGCAGCGCTTTCTTCGTAAGTCCGTAACGTGAGGGTTCAAAAATCGCGTTTCAATGTGAGCAATGCAGCAAGAAATTGGCAGGTTTTCTCGCCGTGTTCCCTGAGCTCGCCTTCACTCTCCACCGCCCCTCACACTCACCCAACACTCGACGCAAAGCAGCCGGC
>NW_014577125.1:533314-549268 GCF_000485595.1 Priapulus caudatus | reverse complement strand
TAGGAGAGAGCATAAGAGAGCGTAGGAGAGAGCATAAGAGAGCGTAGGAGAGAGCATAAGAGAGCGTAGGAGAGCGTAGGAGCACATAAATGAGCATAAGAGAGAGCATAAGAGCACATAAGAGTGCATACGAGCACATAACAGCACATGAGAAAGCATAAGAGAGTATAGGAGAGCGAACGCGACCAGCGAGAGCGTATAATATTATGGCGATGCAATCAAGTGTTGTGCGGTGCTACCGTGCGATATCCACAGCCGAACTCATGCTCGGCCTAATGCGTCTTATACATACCCCCCCCCCTACCCCCCGGTCACGCGTCGAATTCCGTACAGTAAATTACAACCGAGAAAGAAGTGCAGCGGGAGTGGGTTACCTGCCTGCGTACGCAACTTTTTCAGGGTGGCAGCACGGTCGCGGGTGTCATGGCGCCGTTCAAATTTCGTAGCGTTGATGTGTAAATAATTAATTAAGTATCTGGTGACAAATACATGTGGGTATAGACGATTTGTTATACAGTAAGTACAGTTGTATGCAGTAAAATCCTAGAGGCTACTGTCCCTTTTTAACGTCTGCATCGTGCTTGACACACGCGCGCGCCGACGCGATACCTCGTAAAACCTCTGATTATTGCCTCGGTTTCTGAGCCGCAATATTGCTAGTCGGCGTGATTTATTGATCGTTACGTTCGCAGTACATCTGTCCTACGGTATGTTCATACCCACGGTGACCTCACAGTCACTACTCTTTATAGGCGTTTACTTCGCGTACGGCGTAGCTGTTAGATTGCGCATGTTGCTGCCACTATCTATAATTAGTTGTTTATTACTCAGATTTACCTACTCATATAATTACTCGTGTTCAGGCCTGTGCAAAGCTGGTTTTAGGCCCAGGCCAGATGTGAAATGTAGGTTTCATTGTAATCAGTGCTAAATACATATGATTTATGTAAGGGTATATACATGTGTATTAATCGTTTATGAATCTTCTATATAATATTAATATTTTATGCTAAAGGATCCCCCTTGACTCTCTTTACAATATCAATATTCTTTACCAAAGGGTCCCCCTTTTGCCTCTACCAGGGGGAGTATAGGCCCCCTCAAAATCGTAGGCCCATGGCAACTGGCCCACCTGCCCTCTCCCCCTGTTCTGGCCTGCTCGTGTTCTAACATAAACGTGGGTTTTTAATACAACAAGTTTCGCAGACGACACTACCAACGAGGTGTATTCGATTTTCAACTGAAGTTTATTGCGTGTAATTATAGTGGTGAAATCAATGAATTGCTCGTGAGCGTTTTAAATTTACCAAGTCGCTGATCGCGTCGCAAATATGTAGTAATGGCGGCAATTCATTTGCATGTAGATGAGCCGGGAATCATGCGCATTGATGATTTGCTAATTGACAGTCGTGGAGTTAGCTGCCTTTGAAGTATCTCCCTAACGTGATTAGGTGGCGCGTACGTATGCAGACGTCGAGTGATGTGCATACGCTCGCTGAGCACGCGAGAAGGAATGTGCGTGATGTGAAGTCTGCGTCTGCCGCCTTCGATAGGGAATGAATTGATCATTACGTATTACATTGTAATGATGTGCGCTCATAATTTTATCCCTAACCCCTAACGCTTATCATAAGCCTAACCACAATCGTTGCGCTAACTCTGGCCATAACTCTAACGTAACCCCAATCCCAACTCTACGCACACTCAAACTCATAATCTAAACACGAACAATTATATGCATAGATTTAAGCATTACTCCTGTAGTTTAAACTTGCCCTTCCTTCTTAGACTAACCCTAACTCTGGCATTTACCCTAATATTAACCCGTTTCATTACCCTAACAGAAACGATCATTTTAGCACCAGCTAACTCTAACTATAGCCCTACCCTCGTAAAAGTAAACTCACTGTAGCAGAAACTGAATTTACCGATATCGCTAGTAACGATATGCTCATCGGTGTCAGTGACTGACACGTGGCAAACCCACAGTCACCGGAAAGCACCGCCGAAACGGACACCCTCGTGCGGTGTAAAAAGATCAAAGGGATCAGCGCCCAGTTAGTGGCTCTTTGAGGGCTAGATGAGTTAGTGACAGTCGTTGATGTACAGACGCGCGCAAATATGTTCATAAACAATAATGGCCTGTCATATGTTAATGACGTTCTCCGCTCGTCCGTTCACCGACCATCAAGGGCACCTGCTGTTTCGGGGAAAATGTTAAAACCCCATTCTGCGCGCTAAGAGCTTATTATAAATGACAGATAAATTCCTCGCATCGGCCCGAAATATCAGATCAACTACTTGAACAAAAATGCGGCTGTAGCAGCTTGCACTGACGCTAGCCGTAACTCGTATATCATCTTGTCGTCGTGCTTTTATTGTTTTCAACTTTCTATTTTCAGCCACTCAAACGGTATTATTGTTTTTCCCAATTCCATTTGTGACAGGATACAATCGAGAACGATTCATTTGAAAACGGTAAAATGGTAAAATGTATTATCGAGGATATAGGGAATGGCGGTTGTACTTTCGCATATTTTCATGAAGGTAATGTAGCTCTAAATTTATGTTTCATGCCCTAATAAGTGACCCTTTTGCACACATTTCTTTCACATTGTCATCAAAAATGAATATTAATTCTAACAAATGTGACCCTAATAATGTCAATAACCAGCAGATATGTGCAGATAGCTGTTGGTAATATGTGCATATACAAACAAGGAGGTGCATATTTTGTCAGCATCGAATTGAAACGTTGGCGCTGTTTACTTAAAGTTAGGCACAGTAACTGATACTGCCTGAACCTGCTAAATTTATGGCCATAATTAAAATTGGCAATTAGGCGAATAATTTAGGCACGCTTACAGACTTGCACAACCTATAAAATTACATCCACTAAACACCCCTATCATATCATGATAATGGATTTTTGTTGCCTTTGCTATAGTTCGAAATATTTCATAAAATAGATAACGATAGAACTACTAGCAATGTTACAATAGAATATTGTCTATACGTGTACATTGCATTAATTGTGTTATTTGTGCGTTTATTTGCGGTTTGTGTGTGGCTGAAATCGTTTTGTTCTCGATTAAAGCCACCTGATGTTTAAATGTCAACTATCCTAAGTGCTCCGGGACTGTTTGTAGCACATGCTCCATCAATGCACCTCACTCTGGGATTGTCATACATTTAGGAGCAAGTCCTCTCAACGTGCTAAATAGCGACACTAAATCCTAGAGAAATGTTCTAAAATGTTTTTCTACGTCATGGACGCGGTTCGTCTTTGTTATTTTTAAGCGACAAGCTCTACGTGCCAAAATATAGAATGCAAACAAACGCAACTCTTACTGGCTCGTGTTCGCATCGAACCCTGCGGTATACCCACAGATCTCGAGGAAATACACGGAAAACGTTTGATAATAAGAAACGGACTCGACTGTCTGTGTATCGAGCGCGCTAGGGCATCCATCCGTGTGCAGCGCGCAGCCGGCATATTATATAGATGTATGTGAAATGCACAGCATTTTTTACGATACGACAGGTAGGGGATGCGTCGCTGCGTCGGTCGACTGCCGAGCACACGTGATTCCGTGAAAAAGGGAAGCTCCGGCACTTCTTCCATGTGCAGAAACTGTAATATTTTAATAGCAGAAGAGCGCCATTAGGAAAGCACAACAGAATTTATTCGCATCTGACTGGTTGATATTACATTAGAGTTATCCGGGTACTTATGACGTAGAGTGCATATATGACAGCAACGTGTTGTTGTTTAACGCCTGCCATTCATTCCATGCTCCGTTACAACATGATACACAGCAGTGTCGCACGCGTGACGAATGGTGATGAATTCTGTATTAGTGGGGCAGATATGTGTAAATATTAAGAAGAATTGTAGGTTTTGTGGTAAAAGCACCAATATTGGCGTGTATGAGGTAACTCAACGTGATTATATTCAGCATAAAGGTGTTGAATCAGGAGCAGGTAATAAACTATAATAGTCCTGTGTTATAATGGCCTATTATTCCTCCAGATTCGATCGTATTCGTACACCGTCAAACTACTTGAATTGTGAGTAAACCATGGGACTCGAACCCGAGATCTTTCTGCCCGAAGTCAAGTGTGATATTCACTATAGATCAGCACTTCATCTAGCTCTAGTACTATAGTACTTCGCTCCGCCGCAGGCTTCGCGCCCTTCTGCACTTTGGTCTTCCTTTGCCCTTCGCCCTTCGCCCTTCGCCCTTCGCCCTTCGCCCTTCCACCTGCGCCCTTCGCCCTTCCCCCTTCGCCCTTCGCCCTTCGCCCTTCGCCCTTCCACCTTGTCATCGTTGTCGTCATCGACGTCGTCGTCGTGGTCATCGTTGTCGTCATCGCCGTCGTCGTCGTGGTCATCGTCGTCGTCGTAATAGTCGTCGTCGACGTTGCCGTCGTCATAGTAGTATTCGTCGTGGTTGTGGTAGTAGTAGTAGTCATCGTTGTCGTCGCCGTCGTCGTCGCCGTCGTCGTCGTCGTCGTCGCCGTCGCAGTCGCCGTCTCCGTCGTCTGTGTTATCATCTCAGAAGGACCCTGGTGTACCAGACGCAGTGTTGCCACCGCAATGCTCTATATATAGTCGGTGTGGAAATATACAGTCGACTATCATGGCAACCACATAGAAAAGGCAATCTACCAATATTCCAGGCACAATACTGTGACTGAAGCCCAAGATGGTGAAATGGAAATAAAGTAATATAGAATCAATTAGAGTTCGCTAACGACATAGACATTGTGTACGCGTGTATGAAATTAGGGTTTCCCGTAATTGATTGGATTGCATTTGCATCTAAATTGGGTTTTGATGTTTACCTTCCAACTGACATCGTGAACAATGTATATAGTTCGATGTTAACTGTCACCTATAATCGGAACACATTTTATATTTCGTCTAAATTAAAGGTACGTTGTCAAAGGGCATAAATTTACCCCTTGCATTATTTCGCAAGTGTATTTTCATGTTCAACATTTGCTTGATTGGAAAACGTGAAACCTTTCATCTTGCCATCATTAATCGATCATCAGCGATCGGAAAGTTAAGACAGCTAGGGAATTTTATTGATTTTTGTGATAATTTTATGCGGCTTCCACACACAGTGCTACTCGTAACGACAATAGCAGACGGAAGAATGTACACGGGGCTGCTCTCCGCTAATCACGTGCCACCACAAAGCTTTTAAGAATTTACACTAGCTACTTGTATTGTCTTCGGGCGGTTGTTCACGCTTCGTTACGATTATGCGGCTAACGACATTAGACTCGTGTATCGTCTACCACCTGCTCGCCTTCGTTTCAGCTTAACTGTAATAATGTACGCGCCGCCGACGATGTAACATGTGGCACGTGAAGTAATCACATTAGAAACACACCCGTGTGACGCACGCTATTGGAAAACTCCTACCTATTATTTACTTGCTTTCGAAAACGCAGAGAGAAATATCTCACGAAACATTTCAGCCCTACATAATTACTACATAAGACCCCTGATAACATTTGAGCACGGGAGCTGTTGACCGACAAGAGCGCCTATAGTTTCCTGCGATTTGCATGCTGCCCCTCTGACGTCAGCATGACGTGTTGCCATTGTCCTTTAAATGGCGTGTTTTTACCGGCTGTTTTCATTTGGATGAGCTAATAGTGGCTAGCGACTGATACTTATGTCAATAACTTTTCTCGAGATCGATGAATTCGCGTCGAAGCATTAGACCGTCGCCTTTCTTCGTTCTACACTTACTTGCCAACAGCAAATTATCGTTTCCGTTACGCAAATTGATACCGGTTTCGCAAAGAGAAGATTATAAGCAAACATATCTAAATCGTCAATCGCTTACTCCAGCTTAGATGCAATTATAGAGCGCAAATTGCAAACCCAGCGAGGACGGTGAATTTTTTTGAACGAGTTATCTTATATAATCTTTTGGCAGTAAATTAATCTTTGTAATGCCTTTCGGTAATAACAAAGTTTTTCCATTTATATTTTGTATCTAGGTATCACAAGCGAGAGACGACATCTTATTTAAATTCGGCAGCGTGGAAGCGTGTTCTGTCTGCGTATAGGCCCCTATACGTGTGATCGTTTTGTGAACGCCCCGCACAATGAAATGCTTTCTTTAAAATATTGTGAACTTAAGCTGGCGTATCAGACTGGAACTTAATTATCATTTATTCAAAATTAATGAGTTTAGTTTTATCTGCTTGTTTAATTTTTTTTTAATTATCTTCACTCTTGAGTTATCACTTCAGAGTTAAGCCAGTTGAAATGACTAGTATAAAACGTTAATTTTATGTTAAACTACGAATGAATCATAGTATTTAAGGACCAACCGCCTATAATTTTTTATACATTTAAAACATGTAGTCATGAAGTCGAATCTGAGGTCAATGTACAAAGGTCAAGAGGTCTAATGGAAGCGGAATTATTTCCTCTTAAAGGAATAATAGGTTCGTTGATTATGCCATTTTGACGAATGCTAGAGTAACTGGCACCTTGTTATAAGTAGCTAGTTAATAAGTACATTACCTTATAGCCATCGCGTATTAGTTTGTCCAATATCACTGCTGGTTACATTACAAACAAGACTTGAAATCGGTTGTCGATATGTATCAACGTATTATTTACGTGCCGTAAATGTCATCCAGGAGTCAAGCGATGACGTAAACATTTGTGCGGCCCGTATGTTTTGTACGTGATCGGCGCATGTTGATATGCGGCGGCAGCACCAGGTTGTAACTACGGGACGCTGGGGGCTGTTGGGGATATTAGGTAAGCACAGTAACAGCACTTGTAACAGTTGCACAGTGACAGTTTCCTTATCATCAGGAACACGATGACAACGCTGCTAAAATCAGCTGCTAGCTCGCCGTGAGCACACATTTATTTCTAGCACGCTGGAAACGCTACACGCTGAATACAATTCGATGCAATTCGATGCAATTCGATACAATTCGATACAATTCTCTATTATGAGCTCTTGATATATATATGTATGTATATATGTATATATAATATACACACACATATATACGGTCACTCGGCTTATTGCTACTGCGCCACCGGCGGCAGCGTCTGTGTGTGCGTGTGTGCTCGCGTGCGTGCGTGCGTGCGTGTGTGGATGCGTGCGTGCGTGAGTTCGTGCATAAGCCTGTCATTTCATCTGTGGAAGCTAGTAATATCACGCTATAATAATTGCTCTCGTGCCGACTGATGAATTTCCTCGGCACACACTCGCACCTGTTCGCGACGTGATTTTGCTAGTGTGTCACATTAATTGCACACCGGCGAACATGTTAGACAAGCGCCCTCTGGCGAAAAGCAATTGTTACTATTTCCATCTCGATTATCATTAAAAGCCGTCGCGTGCAAGCCAGAATGTGTGCTGCATTTCGAACGTCCGCTACTTCGGGTAGAACGAACCAGGCGTGGGATTCGATGACGTTTAGCTGCTATCGTTTATAGGCGAGATCGAAATCTAATGATGTTAATGAAGCGGGGCTAACAGTGAGTTATTCGCTATCGTCGAAGACCAGAATGTTCTTATCGAAGGGAGATTATAGCCAGAGGTGCTTCAGCTTCGTTGCCGTGGCAACAATCGCGCGGCAACACGTAGGCTTCTTCTGACGGCGAATTTTATCCCCAAAAAATCACAGTTTTGGAATCATGTAGTTAGTATTAAATATGTGAACTTCCCCATCCCAACATACACTCATAACCTTACCATACGCCTAGAGGTGTAATAACGAACTAGTGCCTCATATGAGCTCCGTGATGGAGGAAAAAGAAGGGATTATATGTGCAGTAGGCAATTAAGAGAAAGAAGCGGTATACATACATATATCATGGCATTTGATAATGAACTGCGGACAATTATGTAAATTTCGGCACACTCAATTTGGGATATTCTTTCTTCCTTCACACTTCTTGACATTTGTCTTTTGGCTCTTGGATTTGACCTACCAATGTTTGCTCGGATTGCTTCCTACAGCCCAAATATCCACTCCGTACGTCAAGTCGTTTAGATTTGTACGTCAAGATTAGTACGTTTAGACTTGCACGTCAAGTCGTTTAGATTGTAGATTGTAATGCTATTGTTGTCGTGACGTAGACGGATGGACGGACGGACGGGTGACGAACACCAGCGCCATTTAAGCTGTTGCTCAGATGAGCTATAAAAAAACCAGCATCATAGTTTGATAATTATGCAATTGGTTTTAGGTCCCCATTCTCCCCACTCGCCACATCTACTATTATATTACATGCCTTTAGTTGCAACGACGATGTGGAGTCGGACTGTATAATTATGTAATCTAATGTGTACGGATGTCTAGACCGTCCCCACGGGGCGCAGATCCCCATGCAGTACCCCCGTGTACGTTCAAAGGGGCATCATCCGATGCCACAGAGGTATCAAGTAAGCTATGAATAAATCGAGAGCTATTTAGTATTCTGTAGATCTAGTACTATAGCCCTTCGCTTCTGCGGCGAAGCGACGGGCTACAGTACTAGAACTACGTATTCTGTAGCTCACTGCTCGTGTTTCTGTAGTTGGCGTCGTTACTGTCAATCATGGGAAGGTATGGTGACACGCACTCAACAATCGTCTTGCTGTTCAGTTGTAGATTTGACAGGGAAGGAAGTGAGGACTAATCAATTATGATGTAAATGGAGGGGGGAGCAAAGTTGTCAGATCGACATATATAGGACAATGTCATGCGTACAGTAGTCACAATAGTATCGGCTGAGAACATTTTGCGATCGGGCCGAATGCGCTACAACTAGGGACCAACTACATGTGACGTCCTAACATTTCGACCTTTCCCTCGGAGCATCGTATGAACACGGCTGGTACGTTCTACTGTGCGTGTGTGTGCGTGCGTGCGTGCGTGCGTGCGTGCGTGAGTGCGTGCGTGCGTGCGTGCGTGCGTGTGTGCGTAAGTGCGTAAGTGCGTGCGTAAGTGCTTGAGTGTGTGAGAGAGAGAGAGAGAGAGAGTGTGTGGCTATGTGTGCTTGCGTGCGTGTTTGCGTTCGTGCGTGTGTGTGCGCGTGCGCGCGTGTGTGTATACAGGTATTTACGTGCGAGGATTGAGTAGTTTATAGTAAAATCATTAATTTTAGAAGCGATTATCTTGATAAACCCAAGAATGTGGTGGAAGTATTACGAAAGGAATCGTTATGTGCTATTTATCATTTCAGCATTGCTGGATGCGCGTTTTACTCCTACTGTAATGCAGTAATCGTCATAGGCTAATTCTGAAGGAGAAAGCAAGTAGGTGACTGCTGATATATTATGGAGAAAGGCTAACTTGCCACTCACTCCCGTTATAATTAGGAATTAGCTGAAATGATAAACTACGTCATCCGTAAAAAAAGTATTAGCGGCCAATCATATATTTTTAACGTATTTAAGCGCGTCGTAATATAATTCTCTTCCGCGAGTTTCTTGACGGCGGTATCTTGAGTGTATAGGTTTAGAGTGGTATGGGAAACGGGAATCCATACACTCCCCTGATTTCATTTTGCCTTTAGCCTACTGCCTAGCGTATAGATTAAGCGAACAACATTTAAGCCGGCGGAATGCACAGTATAGCCAGTAGTACGCTTGAAGATATTCTGAAAGATCTACCCGATAAAACGTGGCATAGAGTTGAGTCTTTAATACTCGCTATAGTAGTTAGTGCTGTAACCTAGATATTGCATGTACGTTACTAGAATGTTGCCTGATCATGTGATAGCGTACATGATGCTATTGTTGAGACTTTGCCCGCTTACACTATCACACGCAGCAAAGCGTGAGACAGCGAGAACATATGAGAGCGCATAAGAGAGCATATCCTGCGCCCTTCGCCCTTCCCCCTGCGCCCTTCGCCCTTCCCCCTGCGCCCTTCGCCCTTCGCCCTTCGCGCCGCCGCCGCTTCCTTCCTGCGGCGGAGCGAGGGCCTATAGTACTAGATAGGTCACCACTTCATTCAGCCCTCCACATCCCCCCCACCCAGGCGCCATGCCTGCGTGTAGGTGTGTTGTTCCCTCGTGTACCGATGACCGATGCTCTACTTAATAGATCGATAAATTGGCCTCATAAAATCGTTATGGCGAGGTTTTAATTACTGCACCAATGTCGAAGCGTGTAATGAAGTGTCAATCTCGTGCGGGTTCTAGTGGATGCGTATTATGCTTGCTATGAAACTATCGCGCGTATCTCTAACCACTGCGCTCCATTGCCTTCTCTACCTATGTGTATTACGTGGTGGGTCAGTGCATGGTATCGATGTGTAATAATCTGCGACAGTTGTTGTTATCGGATAATATTTCCGTGATGCAAATTTATCGCGCTCCCGCGAAGAATTGCTTGAAAATGACAACGCGCATTTCGATATTATCAAGCATTTGTGATTTCACATCACTCGTGTATACGATAGCGATACATCATACTAACCTGAAAAACTAAATAAAGCTGAATATATTCTCACCTGACAGCGGAAATATCACTGATTACACCAACATTAAAAATACTAAGATTTTATGCAGTTATAGCATAGAAAAATGGATTTGACCACATCGTAACAGCAATAAATTTTATCGTATGCCGATAATGCCTAATGGCAAAATTTGTAAACTTGTATTTGTGTCGGTGATGAATTGAAAACAAAGTGCATGCCTGTACTATGTCTATGGCAGATAAGCGGTGGCGCCACAAGCTAATCCATACTTTCTGTTAGTTCAAGATGACAGAAAACGAATGTTTGCAAAAACGATTAGTTCGAAACTGGAAGTTTTCGGTGAATACGAAGGTTAACGCTGTACTGAATGCTGTTACTCAAGCAATAACGGTAGGTGTCATGAAAGTGGTGAAAACACTGAAAAACTCTCGCAATAGTTCTGCAATGAAAAGAAATGTATAACATTGCATAACTGCATACCTTAGGTATTATTAGCTCTTAATAACTATGTATATCTGCCTGTATAGCTGCTATGTATAGCTACTCTATGAACAACGACTGCGGCCGTGTAGCCGAATGATTTAACATGTATAGGGATGATGACAATCGCTTGTCCAAGGCGTTAACTTAGCAAATTGTTGTGGCTGTGGCGTGCTTGTGTGTTGATGCATCTTAATGTACTTTATTCATCTGTGAAACACCGGAAGGATCAGCTCGATCCCATCGCCCAGCGTTGAGTGAGTTTCGGCTGCGTACGTAAGAAAAAAACAAGTATTGTTTAGGTTGTATGTCCGCAGACACGGCGAATGTCATCATGACACTGCGTTCTATGCGCGCGAAAGACGCCCGAGCGTGTTGCTAAGGACGCTTGATAAAATATTTAACATCGCCATTTGCCGCTCGTCAAGAAATCTTGCGAAAATAAAGTCGCTACCTAGCAGGCTTATTCATAGCCGCGGGTTCCATGACAGGATCGCATTACGACGCCTAATTTTAGCATATGATGTCATTAGCTGATCTGTGATAAATTGCTTAACGTCGTACGTACTAATAGCGTTGGCGAGCAGAGAACATGTGCTCGTATAGATATAGCGCTGTCGACTATGTAGATCCTCGTCATTTTCTCCCCGGTTTATATAAGTAGATTTAAATCTTATTACGTGGCGCGTGTGTATTTCGCGCCATGTAAATAAGCACCGAGTGGAAACTGATCGCGGTTTATGTGTGTAATGCGACTTAATATCGTGTTTGAACAGCAGAGAGTGTATATACTTGAAGATGACGATATCCACTTCAGTCGACTATGGTGACCCATATATGGCTAAATAATATCATTAGGAGTGTATAATTTATCTATATTATACACTCCTGATATCATCAGTATCATCGTTGAGTGGAAACCATGCCCCCAGCTGTTAGTGAATTGGGACCACCATCGCAATCGGCACCGAAACGGCGAATTAAAATGGTGAGGAAAGATGATAAGGAATTGATCAGGGAATATTGTCATTGGCGGGTGAAATGGTGTTTACGTTTTGGTTCTTGATTTTATTCACGTGTAAAAACCGAATTCATACGCCGTGACGAGAAAGAAGATACTCATGCTAGCCTCAACCCCAGGCCACATCTAATCAGATCACATAATAATAACATAATAATAATAATAAATAATAACGGGAAAGAGGTAACCGGAATCAGTTACTGACACGCCATAGCAAAATGCGCTAAAATAACATGCGGTTCTCTTAGCTCCAGTGTTATACAGGAGTGACCATACGCGGTCTGTAAAGTCGACTGTCACATGAAATGCTGCATGTGCGTTTTTTAGTAGTCGTTAGCACGCTGCTTGTCGTTTGGATCAAGACGACGTGCGGCCATTGATCGCGTGACTACGCCGACGTTTCTCTGGCATTATCGAAAATCTTATTCACACCAACTGCTGGTTTTGCTTGAGTGTTTAACACAATGTCCTGGAACGTACCCGCCTTCTCAGTACCATAGCTAGGCTCCCAATAATGCTTCTACCCAACGATTTGATAACAACAAGTGCAACTGCCGGGTAATCGAGCGCGAAATAATTACAAGACAAAAGACGTTGAAGCCATATCGAGCAGATCGACTTTGCTTAGTGTGTGTGAGCACGCTATTGACGTAGAGTATATGCCTGATGGACGACCTTCTGATCGCCGCGTTGTAGAGCAGTCTATCTGTGTCAGTCTAAAGGGCATAGATGTAACTGCTCTATGCGTCTATCTGTGTCAGCCTAGAGTGCGCAGGTGTAACTAGAGTGCTCTTAATCAGTACCTACAGGTATACGACCTACTTCTAATTAACCGAGCCTGCCAGTGCTCCTGTGTCATGGTGATGTCGCGGTATGTATGCCTTACTGCCGAATGTACTCGACTGTATCGATCGAGTAATGGATATTCCGACTTTGAAGTATTTCGATCGAATTTCAGTCTTTGAAGTATGAATAAGACGTGATTAAGTCCATAATTCACATTTAAACGATATGACAGACTAAGATATCGCTGAGTAGGCAACAGAAATGCATGAGCTGTACGTTAATTACTTTTAAGGTCTTATCGCTTAAATGAATGCACAATCTGGATAGATTTAGCGAAATAATGTCTCTCCTAATAACGAACATTACTGATTACTCCAGTATAAAAATTACCATGAATTTGTGTGTTATGATATATAAAATGGAAAATAATCACTTGCTTCCTCTCTTCATCTCAGACACTCTACGCACATCACGCACTCACTCGCGCAAGCATGCAACCCACCACCTCGCACGCACGCACACGCGCACGCACGCGTACGCACATAGTCACGCAGTCTCACACACCTCCCGCACACACGTACTCACGCACGGATGCACGCACGCACACGCGCACGCACACACGCACTCACGCACGGATGCACGCACGCACACACGTACGCACACACGCACTCACGCGCGGATGCACTTCGCACATAGGGTACGCGTGCACGCACGCACGCAATTGCCCACACGTACGCAACATACGTCCACAGACCGCACGCACGCACGCCTCAGCACACCTGCAAACATCCATCTAAAGAAATACACTAATTGGTATGATCGGATTCGCTCCCGCACACGTTGGCGTTCGTTTAATGTCTACCCCGTAGCAGACAATATCCGTCGAAATGATGAGTATAGCGTATATTATCCGCTTCCACGCAGCAGTAGCAGCAGCGGTATCTCATTGTCGTAATGAGACTCTTAAAGGTGTTTCTCATCCGATCGATGCGATCAACTCGCGGTCCACTTTGAGCTTTGCTTGCTCCGGCTCAATTTTTGGGCACCGGATTTTCCGACTAGCCTCTAACTAGCTGCTCACCGCGTGTGGGCGGTAATGCCACGTACAAGTGCTAAAGCCACGCGAGAATAAGTAATGGGTTACTCCTCCCCATTTATTGTTTACTGGTGATTACGTGTTCGCCTGCGCTGGACGGGTAGCGGCGTCTTTAATTAGGAAAGATTGTTTGCGTTAGGCTGACTGGCTGTGAGCACGCAACGTGCGTAGGTATGTGCATGCATGCGTGCGTGCGTGCGTTCGCGCGCATGGCGTGCATGCGTGCGTGCGCTTGGCGTTCGTGCGTGCGTTCGCGCGCTTGGCGTGTGTGTGAGCGGTGTCGGCGTTCGCGCGCGTGGCGTGTGTGTGTGAGCGATGTGTGCGTACGTGTGTGGGCGTGTGTGTGTGCAGTGCGCGTGTGCGCATGAGTGTGTGGGTGACGTGTGATTACGTGTGTGAGTGTATGGGTGGTGTGTGCGTACGTGCATGCGTGTGGGGGTCACGTTTTTGATAGATACTACACCATATTTGGTATAGATAGATACTACACCATATATGTATACTTACATGCAGATACACAAGCGTGTCACGAGACGCATGATAGTTACCAGTTATAGCTTGTAAAATTTGAAATGCATAAAACGAGATATTCGTATTCCCATAGTCAAAAGCAATTATTTCATTATTTCATTCGCGACGATCGAAGACTCAGTGAATGCGTAGGCGGTTGACGGAAACTGTAATGGTGATGGGAAACGTTCAAAGTGTAGAGCGGTCAAGATTGTAGAGAAATCAAATCATAAGCGCAGCGTGTGGGTCGCTGGCTGGCTGGCTGGCTGGCTGGCTGGCTGGATGGATGGCTGGCTGGCTGGCTGGCTGGCTGGATGGATGGATGGATGGTTCCAGGAGTCAAGCGATGACGTAAACATTTGTGCGGCCCGTATGTTTTGTACGCCAGATGAAACGGAGGTGTCAGTGGTGTAACCACGGCCACGGACTAAACATGGAAATAAAGTAAAAAATCACGGACGCACGTGGACAGTCCTTACAAAAAGTTCCTTATCACGAGCGTCCATGTTTACGAAATCTCTGATGCTAGCATTGCGTACGGCCGAGCATGCGTGCGAAAATGTCCGGTGCACTATAAATCTGTAACACCCGCTTCGCCGGCAGCGGTTTGAAACTGTAAACAACTGATTTTTGAACTGCGGATTTCAATTAGACATTTCTTAGTAACCAGCAGTGATATTGGACAAACTAATACGCGTTTGGCTATAAGGTAATGTGCTTATTAACTACACAAGGTGCCAGTTACTCTAGCATTCGTCAACATTGCATAATCAATGGACCTATTATTCCTTTAATTCAAAGTATGGGACCAGCATTGAGAAAAATGCAGAATTGCGACACAAAATGTAAATAACTTGACGTATGTTTTCGATGGGTGTTGGGGTGGGTGAGTGTGATGGTTGTTTCGGTGGGTGGATGGATGGATGGATGGCTGGACGGATAGACGGAGGGACGGACGGACGGACGGTTGAATAGCCGATAGATGGCCTAACGTACAAGCAATCAATAAAGTTTTACGCGCAATTCTCTCATATTGCATCGACAGAATTGATGTTGTTACTTTACGATTTTATTAAACATCGATTGAACATCTGAATACTTGACAGAAATATTTGCTTTGGTAAATGGTCAAATGCCAATCTACGCGAGCGCGCCAAGCTGAATGCGTGTGAAGAGATATGCGTGTGCGAGATCGCGTGTTCACGCCATGGACACCAATACTCGATCAATGATCCAACAGGTGTAAGTAAGTGATATCCTATTTCACAAGGTTAAGAACGCGGACGCGAGACCAATACTATCAGAATAACACGATATAGAATTCGTGTATATTGAAAAGGTGCACTGCGTTCATATGTGCTCCCAGCGCTTGTACGTCGCTATGGTTACATATATATATATATATATATATATATATATATATATATATATGGTTCATTATATTCTAAATCGTAAAAGAGGTTCCCGGTCGAAAGTCGATGCATCTTAATGTACTTTATTCATCCTGTGAAACACCGGAAGGGATCAGTCGATCCCATCGCCCAAGCGTTGAGTGGAGTTTCGGCTGCGTACGTAAGAAAAGAGAGGCTAG
>NW_014577125.1:515792-528343 GCF_000485595.1 Priapulus caudatus | reverse complement strand
TTGTGTGTGTGGTGTTGTGTGTGTGTGTGTGTGTGTGTGTGTGTGTTCGTGCGTGCGTGCGTGCGTTGCTCGGTGCGTGGTCGTCGTGCGTGCTTGTGTGTGTACTTATGTATGTATATGGCACTATAACATCGAAGTAGCCTCGATTAGAGCTTAATCGTCGCTCGAAGGTTTAATAGAGAAACCTTCTCAAAATGAGAAAGAACTATGATTTTAATGATGAGCATAGTTCAAGAAAATGTAATATGTATAGGCCGGATAACTCCGCCTAATGCATGCGCATAATTAGACTTGCACCACAATTAGGTAAGTTTTATGTTTTGCGAGATGCGTTCGCAAGTATCGCTGTCATCACGTATGTAAGAGTATAAGTTCTATCTTCCCAACCGTAAGTTCGCGAAATAACGTATGCATTACATCATTATTACATGCATATTTATCTGTCCGCTGTGCGCCGGTCCGTCCGTCCGTCCGCTTCGTCGCGTCCGTCCGCCCGTCGCCCGTCCCGTCCGCGGCCGTCCCGTCCGTCCGTCCGTCCATCCGCCGTCCGTCGTCGGCCGTCGCCGTCCGCACGTCCGTCCGTCGTCCGTCGTCCATCATCTGTCCGTTCCTCCGTCAGTCCGTCTCCATCCATCCGTCCGTCCGTCCGTCCCTCCTTCAGTCTTTCGTCCGGTCCGTCGTCAGTCCGTCCGTCGCGCGTCCGCCCGTCCGTCCGTCCGTCGCGTCGTCCATCATCCATCCATCCATCCGATCGATCCGTTCATCTATCTATCTATCTGAATATTTACGTATATATAGTGTATATATATTATATGATATATATTATAATATATATATATATATATTAGTATATATACCGTCCAACATTTATTCCTGCAGTTATCATCCGTAATTTTGAAATCTGCGCTGGTAACTTTTTAGAAGAAGACTTAGTATAGTGAATGGTGAATGGTGTTAATAGCCAACCGCATCATACGGCTGCAACATCTGTCCTCAGCCTCCCACTCAGTGAATTACCCCCGTACGACAGAAAGCAGTTCGGAAAAAAAACCAGCGTCCTTTCTCATTTTCTAAAGGCCGTATCCATTCAGTGCGAGCGCAAAGATTTTAGACTAAGAGCTATTAGTTGCTATAATTTCGCCCGCCTGTTGCGGTTATGAAGACGTGACGCAAGGCATGAAAACGTGGTAATACGGGAATCCAATGATGATTGGATGGCTCGGAATGGATGGGTAATGACGGATACGGGAAAAAAACACTAAATAGACGGTATTACGTAAAGGAGCTCCATTACAGTAGCAACACCGGTTTCTGATTCGGAAATATTTGCGTATTACGTGAAATAGCTCCATTATAGTTCCATATACGAGTAGCAACACCGGTTTCTGCTTCGGAAATATTTGCGTCAAATCTATTGACTCTGAATCTATTTATATCGCCCTGCTTACCTGCGTTTTATATAAATTTTCTCTACATTTTATTTTCCCTGCTCTGACAATCCTTACTCTCCTGAAAAAATATTGTTAGCAGCCGATAATGGAAGTGCCGACTTACATGTGTATTGAGGTAGTATAAGTCCGATATTTATATATAGAACTTTCATATCCTCCCCAGTTTCATCCGATATCTGTTTACATTAAAAAGTGAGACAATACCAGGAAAAGCTGAGAACGTAGAACAGAAAATATAGATCTGTCTGGTACAATATGGACACACGTTTGTCGGACAGAGAGTGCACACATATGACAGACATAGACACCATAGCAGACATGACATGTAGTAGATTGATCTAAGGCTCCACCAACAGCAAGTGGAAGGAAAATAACAACCTATTTAAGTTTCGCGCGCGCAGTGGCTTTTAATGTTTGTTATTGCAGCTTTGCCGCTGGAGAGTGCGTGTGTATTTTTTCATTGTGTGGATAAGGCGAACGATCCTACTTTCTCGTCTAAAGATGTGAAGTTGAATTGCGCCAGCGCGCTCATCCGCCGATAACAATTACTTAGCGTATAATATCAACTTTAATAACTACGTAAGTAACTAAGAAAAAATAAGCAAGTAACCAAATAACTAACTAACAAACTAAACAACACGCAGATAATTCCGCTGACACCTTGCAATGAGGATTCTGATATATGTAGCCAGTATAGCACACGCGTCGCAGGCATATTCACGGTATGCTTGCATGCGGTTCTGAAGGAGCGAACAGGCAGCCATCACGAATTACAGTAATGTCGTTGCACAGCGACCCGCATCTAAGCGACCGTGATCACTGCCAACTCTGATGACAGCGTTAGCGCTTATACATTAGGGTGCAGACGTGATTTCTAAGTGAGTAACTCATGCGTATGTTCACCACACAGCTCGGTGGCGTGTAAGATGGCGGGCGTGGGCAGCCATTGTTAGCAACATGCGCTGGTCAGTAGTCCGCGTCGACTAATGCTCTAGCGTCGTATAAAGTCACGTACATAATTCACCATAGATATATAATAGAAATAAGATACTAAAAGATAAGAGATAAATGATGATAAAGAACAATAAAAACTCTAATTATCTGCCAAGTTATCCATCAAACATTATTTTACAATATTCCTCGGCCACAGTGTATATATATATATAGACCAGGAGTAGATAATAGGGACTACTATCTACTATCTCTACCTATTATCTACTCCTGATATAGACCCATATGGACGGAGTAATCACGTAATCTACATAGAGGCAGTGGATGTTATTCCGCGTTGTTAGGAACATTTTCTCTCCATGATGATGATTTTCTCTCCAAAGCGTGGCAACACCCGTGTTGGTATTTTTTGCGACATCTTAAAAAGAACTCCTTTCTACGTTATTTTATGTTCGGTTTACATACTAAAAAATAACCTTTCGTGTAATGGGAGGAACTAGACTTCATATTTTCATTATTCAAGAAATAAACGGAATTTTTTACCTGGTAAAGGAGATTCCTTATTTATATACGAAAGACCATAATTTTAATGTCATGTTTAAAAAAGTTCATTGTAGAAAACATGAAGGTACCGACAAGAGCACATAAGTCATTTATGAAGCAGAAATACATCCTGCTCTCATCACATATTTATATCCTAAATATTATTCAAATCCTGGCTGCCATGTCGTATCGTCATCACGGCACTTAAAGAAACTCCTAATAGGCCTTTTACGAGTTATTTTTGTTAGAGAAAATGGGAATGCCATTTTACGTGGATGATAATTAAGTAGAACATTCGCTCGCATAAATGAAAATGTTGATGCTAATCGACGGGAAATGCATCGTATGCCGATCAATATTATATCATATATTCATTTTGAATTTCAATTTCAATTTGATCGTGGCTATTATCTTCATTGAAAAACGAAATGCTTTTCTTTAAAAACTGAACGTTTCATACGCAATCCCATCTCGCTTGTTTAGACATTCCTGACTCTTTCCTCCTACCGTTTGTACGCGTGTGTGTGTACGCGTATACGATTAAATGTGTTCCCGTGTGCACGCGCAAACGTATGCTCATGTGTACATGTGTTTGCATGCGTGGCTTACACGTATGAGCGCACGCACACGAACACACGCACACACGCTCATACGTATGCGTGCAACCACGTGTACACACGTACATGTATACGCGCATACGTATCATAGACACGGGTACATGCGCGTGCGCGTGTGCATGCGCGCGCACCGTAAGGTTTTCCACCGTGTTGTCGTTTGTGCGAAATTTCCGCGTCCTCGTTCCTTCTCAAAGCTATTATTAAATTCCTTTTCTCTTTAATCGTGCATCTAGTCCTGAGCAAAGCTGTGCAAACGAGTTGGTCGGCGCGCGCTCGCGCGAGGAGGAAGACATGCGAACATCTTTGTCAGCAAAACTGCCGGCATCTTTGTCAGAAAAACTGCCGGCATCTTTGTCTAGCGGTGTCTGGTGAGATCTAACGAAGCGATCGGAGCTCTGTAATACCGAGCCTCGCCTGCCGATGCACAACCGTCATCACATGCGGCGCGTATTTGTGCTTGATCATCCCGGCTGCACGAGCGATGTGGTAGTAATTGCATACGCTGCCTCGCACTGTCTCGTAAATACTGACGGGGGCGATACTACCTCACACGCAAAATGGCCTCTAGTTCCTTAGCCGGGCGCACACGTGAGTAATTTTACTCAAGTAAAATGATGCATGCGTCAAAATACTCACGTGTGCGGCGGATTTTCGTTGGGTTTTCTGATGCACGCGTCAAGAAACTCAATATCAAACATGTTTGATAATTTTTGACTTATGCGTCAAAATACTCAACGTGTGCGCGCTAGCTGCGTAAATTTACTCAACACGGGTACTCACTGCGCATGCGTTTAAACCATTTTAAAGATGACTGCGCCCAGTATTGGCTGCGCACAGTCACGTGATCTACATTACCACTTATATCTTGAGTAATTTTACTCACGTGCGCGGCGGACGCTGAAAATATTTCGCGTCACAATTTTGACGGATGCATCATTTTACTTGAGTTAAATTACTCACGTGTGCGCCGGGCTTTAAGGAACTAGAGGGCATTTTGCGTGTGAGTTTTTTTTCCGAAAAACTAATTGAAGTTAGCACGCGCCGCACGGCGTGTGCATTTAGGATTCGGTGAATGTACTCGGGGGACAGTAGTGAGTATATATAGAGAGGAAAATACTGTCACCCGATATTATTGCCGCTCCAGCAAATTTCTACTGGTTTTATCTACCTTTTAGAAATTTCACAAGTTCCAAGAGAACACATTTGCACGTACCTTTCTCAAATCTGACAGGCGCCATTTAATAAAAGATAATCAATATTGCCTACAGACGTAACAACTGCAGCCCACAATGCGTCACCTTTAGCAATTGCGCGCTATAAATTCAGCGATTTTCAAGTTTCTGAAATTAAGTGATTATCATTCTCTGTCAACGATTCAGTATATCATATCAAAATGACGTTTGAAATAGTAGTTTTTGTCTAAATAAAAAAAAAACTGATAAGAGCAAAATGGAAATTAGTTATTTATAGTTTCGTGTAAACATGCTTTAGTATAATCAAGAGTGTATTAAGAAGCTCTTGGTATAATTGTAAAACGAATTCGGAAATGTCTCATTAACTGAAGACTCGAAACAGATTAGCAATACGCCAATGATTCTAACGATGGATCACTAAATGATTTGATAAGGTTTGAAGTGTGCTCGCCTGAATTAGTCATCTGAAGGGCGATCAGACTATCCGACGATCAGACACCACGTTCCTCCGTCCGTCCGTAGGCCAACAATTGACTTTACATAATTATGCTAATAATTTCATAATGCTACAGAAACGTGATGTCTGCGGTGCTGTTACATGCGGAGATAACGTGTCTACGGTGTTCATTATATGCTGCCAAAAACGGATGAATTTATGAATAAAAATGCTCATTTTATACTGACCAAAGCAGCTGCGTTACTGAGCTGAAATTAGGAGGCAATGATGAAGCATGAGCATAATCTGTTTACCACTTTAGTTAAACATGTATCGATGTGATCTCTATTTAATTTGATTGGTTTGGTAATTGTTTTTCGATTGATTGATTACTTTGATATAATAACAAATTTCAATCGTTAATTAAAATGCTGCTTAATCACATCTAAAGCACGAGAGGGTCGATCTTATTAATAACTTACTAGTAATAATTAATAAATAAATTAGTACTAGTCATACTTCATATGGTAAAAGATATATAGTATGACAAGCGCGTCCGCCCTTTTGCTGGGGAGTCACTGCGTTCGTGCATTTATTTGTCCGTATGAAAACAATGACTTCACGCATAGTCCTGACATGTATCTGGCATGGACAGAGTATTCTGAGACGCCATCGTTAGCTCAGGGCTTCATGTTATTGGTAAAATGTAAGGAGATCAAGTACGATAGCTTTATTTAATTAATAAGTGTATATAGGAGCGGTATCACACAAAAGCTCAATAGCACTATCAGTCTCGTCTACGGGGCAGCTTTGAAAACACGAGTTTTCTGATTATGTCGCGTAGACCTAGCTTATAAAAGACGTTATTAGTCCTGAATTATTTAGAAAATTTATGCCCTATGTAGCCTATATACGTTTGGGAGAGAAAAGAATAGTCACTGTTTTTCTATCTTACTAAAAGGATCGTCTAACGACAGTTGTAGTGGCCAGCGCTGAGTGGTTGTCTCATGACCTTATGCAACGTTAAAGAAAAAGCACTTGAGACACAGAGAAGGACAGAGAATTACCTGAATGCAAAAATAGACATCAAAGGTTAACCGTCTTGTAGGCATTACCGTCTTGCATACATTTGCTGGAACAAACGAAACGTCTTTGCTACTCATGAGTCCGGCGCAAAATGTCAGTGAAATGTTGTATTCTGCCTTGCAATGATCAGTATTTTACGATGTATGGAGTCAAATAATATACATATTGTATATTATCTAAGTCGGTTATACATCAGTATCTTACTTGATCTGAGGGTTTCTACCGTGATCTTACAGTTCTAACCTAAACAACAGGCCATCTACTATGATATGCGACTATGGCGCCGACGAGTGCAATATCATCATGGGAGTTTCATTTTATAAATTAAACTTCCGGACCAGAGAAAAACGACACAATATATTGTTAACTTAGTGCATTAATATCTCTTTATTTTCAGAAGGGGTTGAACCGCGAATTTAGTCCTAGCGGTACTGAAATTATCATTTTCGACAATACATCAGGCTTGCATCCCAGTATTTAACGAACTCCCGGAAGCCGCTTACCGAGGGACTTCAAATATTCGCTATTATTCGGAATTTTCTAGTGAAGTGTCGTCTTTATACCGGTAATTGCTTCATCCATCGTCTGGACGCACGTTAGGTAAACCCCGTTCAATTAAGAATTAAACTCACTCGTCTGTTATTAGTATTTCATTAGTAAGCGATTGTCGAAGAATTCAACCGCAACTTATTCCCTTTTTTTTGCAGAGTGTCATTTTCCACGTGCAGGCGCATCCGTACCACCACTGGTTCCAGCAGTGTGTCACTTACGACTTCTTTAAGTCGAAGCGTCACTATCTGACGTACATGTTCTTTACGATGTTGGCGATGTACGGACTCCCTCTGATCATCATCACCATCTTCTACCTTCTCATTCTACGCGAGATAGCAAAGAAGTCGCGGGAGGTCAAAGGTGAGTGTGTCTGCTAGTGGGCTTCGTCTTGCTATACACGCTTTAATCGATTGGATGTTGGCCCGCCTAACCTTAACTAGGTTCCAAAGTACTACACGCAAGAATTTGATCTGCCTATGGGGAGAATAGTGCCGTGAATCCACACGGTATCCTGGTTAAAAAATACCTGAAGAAATACAGAAATAAATGAATAAGAGTCGTGGTTGTCCCTATATACCCTTCGTCGCGTAGGATTGCAAAGCTGTGTAGCCAGCGCGCATGCGCACGCTGACTACTGACGCGAAGTAATATCAGTCGCTAAGTGAAGCCCTTACGTAGCAGATCACGAACGCACGTAAAATGTGCGAGGGATTGGCGCGTGCGTGCGCGAGAGCGATAGATGATTCGAATAGTGCGTTCTCAGCGAATCGCCTAGATGCTTCATTTCCTGTTTTACGGAAACCTTAGTGCGACATCAAGTCGTGCGGCACGTTTGCAGACTACGCGATTTATAAAGCAGGTGGCGGGAAAGAGAATGCGATGCATTATTTCGCGTTTATGCGCGTGTGAACCTGGAGATCAATAGCTATATTTATATGCTAATGTAGACCAGGTTTCC
The DNA here is from genome assembly GCF_000485595.1 of Priapulus caudatus. Lineage (NCBI taxonomy): Eukaryota > Metazoa > Priapulida > Priapulimorpha > Priapulimorphida > Priapulidae > Priapulus > Priapulus caudatus. The sequence goes on along the minus strand of NW_014577125.1, from coordinate 520,556 downwards.
CGCGCGAGTCTGCACATGTATAGATAATATAAATATCGGTATATGAACAAAATGTCGCCGTCTTCGTCTTGACATGTCACGCATAACAAAACGCGCATTTCGACCGTATTCATAATCGCGTCCTTTCTCGCATAGTTCGTAGATATAAGTAGATGTAAAGTGAATCAATTTCTGTGACGGCGAATAGAGCGAGATTGCGCATGCGCGTTCAGTAATTGCCCATGGTCGACGATATCTCCGCACCCATCTGTGCACGCACGCACGCACGCACGCACGCACGCACGCACGCACGCACGCACGCACACACACGCACATATATATATATATATGTGTATATATATATTGTGTTTAACTAGAAACTACGGAAAAACAATTGTTAGTTAACTCTACTGACAATGTTGCACAGACAATTTATCGTCTTAATTATTTTAAGTGATATATGATTCGTGACTACACTTTTCGGCGGAAGGGCATCGCTGGTCTAGTGAAGGCATGCAGCCGCCACCTTTCCAGCGGTCCTGTCCGTGTCTCGTATAGATTCTAAACGAAAAACGACTGTAAAACGAAGCGAGGAAATGAGAAGAATTCTGTGATAAGGACGCGCCTCGTAACATTACACGGCCCCCGCCCAACCTTCCTCCATTTCCATTAATTCTTGAGTGTTTCGGCCTTGAGGGGTTATTGCCTTTTACCTTTTGTAAGACGACGACAATGCGCGCTTCTTCTTTCAACAACGTTATGACATCAGCATGCTATTCATATAAAGTCTTCGCACGCACGTAGAATGAGTATCGCCATGCGCGGCCTAATAGGCTGTATCAAATATTCATACTTTACAGTTAGGTGGTAGAGATAAACAGACGTGACGTGAAACAGCTAGCACAAATATCGGTTATAGCTTTAAGCGGCTCATCGTAAATAGTTTATATTGCGCGCATAGAATATACACGCGTACATGGATGATGCGATTTAATACGTACTATGTAATAGTCTGTAGAATTATTAATTATTTATTCTAGTTATTATTACTGTTGCAGTTGCTATATAGCGTTAAGCCAACGTGACACGAAAATATGTTTGGAAATAACCGGCCAAGATAAAAAGCCAGCTTCTATTTAATTTACTATGCAAATTCTTAGGCCAAGTAAATGCCAAAGTAAATGGGGATATGTATGATGGGATATCGGGATTCCTGGTAACCCTATGTCTAGCAACCAAACGCTGCTACGTTTATCTGTTTCAACCCGGGGAAATATGTGCAGTGCATTATAATTTCTCACTCAATCTAAATTCTCTCTCATTCAACCTCACCAAATGCATCTCCAACCGTAATAGTATACCGTCCTCTTCTGATGTCATTTCATCCTCCATCACCTCTATCTATTTTGTTTCATTTGTTTTAATTTTTATTAACATTGTCTATTAACTTGCGTAACTAATATGTTACCTCTAAAATGTAATTCATAAGTGTAAATAAAGTAGATTGAATTGAATTGAATTGCTGAACAGCTATATATGTGATGCTGTCTCCATGTTTGTTTTTCTCAGGAAGCATCAACGTCAGGAACGGCTCGGCGCAGCTAAGGCGGTCCGGCGTTGGTAACATCGGTAAGGCTAAAGCAAAGACGTTGAAGATGACGCTCATTATTGTGATAGTGTTTATAATGTGCTGGACGCCCTACTACATCATGTGCCTGTGGTTCTGGTTGGACGAGGAGTCAGCGAAGCAAGTAGACCCGCGAATACAGCGAGGCCTGTTCCTCTTCGCCGTCTCCAACTCATGCATGGACCCGATTGTCTATGGCCTCTTCACGATCAACGTCAAGCGCGACCTGCAACGGTGCTGCCCCTGCGGGAAGAAGCGCCGAGAGGACAACTACCTCTCCAACTCCGGCTACACTGTGTGCGTGCGCGAGGGAGAGTCCGGGTGCGCGCGAAATCCGTCCATGTACAACGGCCGTCGGTTGTCGGCTCGCTACGCCGCTGTTAACAGCAAGGATCCGCCGCATCGCTCGCCCTCGTCCTACGATAGGATTCATGCGAGTCCCTCGGTGCACAGCGGAGGTGGCGCCACCACGCAGATGAGCAGCGTGTGAAGGGTCGCCTCGTAGTTCGTCCGCCTCTCACCAGGTGTCGCTGTGTGCAGCGTGTGAGCGGCTGGCTTCGCCCCGTAGTTCGCCCGCCTCTCACCAGGTGTCGTTGTGTGCAGCGTATGAGCGGCTGGCTTCGCCCCGTAGTTCGCCCGCCTCTCACCAGGTGTCGTTGTGTGCACAACGCTGTACGATAACATCTTGATCTGATATTCATGAGGACTTGGGGTACGAGCGGTAAAAAGTCCAAAAACTGCGATGTGAGAGCTCAGTACAGCCCCCTGCGATGTCTCTCTGAGGTCATAGTATGATCTGTGAGTGCTGCAAATAGCAGCCGTTATGACATGGCAAAGTTGAAAGCAGACATTTATTTTACAAACGCTGCTTTTGACCTTGTTGCTTGCTGACCCAGTTTTCGAAAAGGAACCCTTTTTAACGCATTTCACCCTTGAGCTATTGTAGTAGTTAAGCTTGCTGCGCCAACTTCCATATGTCGTGATTAAATGAATCAACTACGAATCAGCTTCAATCGTTGATGAAATTGGAGTCTATATATCCTCCCCCGCCCTCTACCGCATAGCCGTTTTTAAATTGATAGCCGCATTTGTCTTACACGAATGAAGTAGGATGATGGAGCATTAACAGTCAATGTGCAATTTAATACGTCGTGATGTGCGAAGACGTTGGATATATAATCATTATGTGTCGTAACTGCCCCCCTCCCACTCCTGTCATCATAACCATCCCGCTATCCCAAGGATGCACCGAGAGCCGAATGGGACTATCGCGGTTGCTATACTCCGAGCCGTGTGTATGTACGAAACAGTGCGAGTCGCGATCATTTCGTCGTCATGCGTTTAGAAACGATGTTACTCTCGAATCTGGTTCGCGATGCTGTGCGGAGCGTCGCATGCTCCCAGACACACGTGACGACGACGTCTAAAATGCAATTGCGTAAATTGCAAATTGCATATTGTATAAGTACGTGACTCTCCATCCCGGTTTACGATGCGAATTAAGATGGCGTCGCACAACAACTAACTATGGAGATGTTCGTTGCGAGATTCCCTTTGATCGTTGTCATGGATATAAGAGAAATACGTGTAATGGAATCGCGTCGCGTGTCTCACCGTGTTCGTAGCGGTCGTGCCGAGGTATCTCGTTCTTGATATATGAAGCTCAAGTTTATCCATATTTTTTCGTGTCATTATAGCGTCCGTGCTTAGAGGTCACGGTATATACGGGGCGGAAAAGTGACGATTTTATAACAGTTAACTTCGGACATGCCTGTAGTGAGCGCATATCTGAGGAGTTAATGCTTTTAATTCGGTTCCTGTGCAACTGTATAGGTTATGCTATAGGTAGAGTTAAATTATGCGATATAAATGGGCCTATATTTCTGTATACAATTATTACTTACCGTTATCGTGTACTATCGAATGTTATTGCGTCACTAATACCTTTCTTTCGATGTGTCGCGATGGGAAACTATAACGCGCTCATATTACAGGAAATCAGCATCGTGTGATACACTTACTACATCTGTATGTAAGTAATTGTACGTTTACGGGGTTTTATGGGATATATTGTGATATGTACACATAGCTGCACACGTACGAACACACAAACACGCCCACACCCGCGCGCACACATCCGCCCACCCATACACTAACACTGACTCGCAGACTCAAGCACGCACGCATGCACGCACGCACTATATATATATATATATCAGTATATCTTAACCATGCATTATTATATAAATATGTAATAAATCATTGGTAAGTCTTGATATAATTAACGTAACGCACGTGTTAGTTCGAATTCGTCTGTATATCAGAAATTATATCGCTTGTATTGTATGGTGTAGGCGGATGTACAACTTTCGTTTGTATACGGTATATATATATAATAACGCATATCGTTTAAAATAGCATGAAATTGTAAAAAGAACGCCACCATGCAGCTTACGTCGACATCGAATAAACGCTGCGTGCTATAGATAACTTTATTGATTTCTTGTGTCGCTTACTACTAATGCTACTATTCAAAGCTTCATTGCAACCACATGCAACAATCAAAAGTAAGAATTGTAGTGATTACTTTCATCCAGCCAGTTTCCAGGCCAAATAAGTAATGCATTAACGTTGAAAGCACAGGACGCATTCGATCACGCTACATCTAATAGCCTTGCTCCGATTGCAGTTATACTCTTGCAGCGTATTGTACAGGAAATTTACCGCAATGAACAAAACAATCACATTTGCAATATTTGCGCCAAATTGCGCATGCTTTGTCAATTATTTTAAATAGTTCCACCGCAGAAACAGTTGAATTTGGATGGATTTTTGCGTTGACTGGAGTTTATTGTTTTGGACACATCTTCATTATCATTGTGTCAACGCGGTACTGGGATTGGGAAAGCTTGTGGAATTTTTTAAGGTAATCATCGTAACGAACATAACAGATTGCTCTGATCGGTATATTAAAACCTTTTTATACGCAATAACGTTCAAGCGTATCTCCTTTGAGTTTAGTTCTTTATTTCGTCTCATTAAATAACATTCTAGTGCGCATCAAAAGAGAGTTGTTCGTACTAATTTCTTTTCTACGTGTGAGCAATATATATATATATATATATATATATATATATATATATATACTAGTACGTACT
>NW_014577125.1:509754-514131 GCF_000485595.1 Priapulus caudatus | reverse complement strand
ACCTTCTCCGCTCCTCCTCCTCCTCCTGCCCCCTACTCCCCCTCACTGACCGTCTTCATTCGATCTCCATCACCTTCTCCGCTCCTCCTCCTCCTCCTGCCCCCTACTCCCCCTCACTGACCGTCTTCATTCGATCTCCATCACCTTCTCCGCTCCTCCTCCTCCTCCTGCCCCCTACTCCCCCTCACTGACCGTCTTCATTCGATCTCCATCACCTTCTCCGCTCCTCCTCCTCCTCCTGCCCCCTACTCCTCCTCCATGACCGTCTTCATTCGATCTCTATCACCTTCTCCGCTCCTCTTCTTCCCCCTCCTCCCCTCCTCCTCCTCCCCCTACTCCATCACCGTCTCTCCTTTTCTTCCCCTTTCTCCTCCTCCTCCTCCTCCTCCTCCTCCTCCTCCTGCCCCCTACTCCTCCTCCATGACCGTCTTCATTCGATCTCCATCATCTTCTCCGCTCCTCCTCCTCCTCCTGCCCCCTACTCCTCCTCCATGACCGTCTTCATTCGATCTCCATCTCAGGGGCAGGTACGTTTATGTAAACAAAATGTACATATATGCTGAGAAGATACAGGTCTGGTACACTTGTGTATACATATACGTACCTCGGGTACATATCTGTAGTACCTGATACGACAACGACTCCTTCAGCCTAAAGCAGTAGTAAGTAGTAATTCTGATATCAAACAACAAACATAAAAATATACGCCACACCTAGCTCCAAGAAACGGTCTTGCTAGGGTTAGAAGACCTTTGTATAGACAATCGGTCGCACAGCCTGGTCGGGCTACGCCACATCAAGCTACCGGCGTATATTTTTATGTTTGTTGTTTGCTATCTTGATGACCATGACCCTTCAAGGAGAAGAATTCTTGTCATATTGGCGCTATTTCTTCGTTAGATACAATAATGTCACCCAACAAGAGTAGTGTACCTTCGGGGAGTGATAAAGGGAGTTATTATGTGCAAGATGTCTTGAAAATCTTCCTTGTCCAGACGGTGGAATTGACTGAATCTTTTAGGGTCTTCAGTGTCCAATTCCCGGAGGAGATTGGAACACACACCATACCGCTGTCGTCGCTTGTATGTCTGCTTTAATTTTATTACGCCCGCGTGTCGAAGCAATGTAAGTGCGGAAACGAAAATTCTAATTCATAAAAATTTGAAAACAAAATCCACCGTCTGGCCCATCTCTCCTGTTTAGAGGCCCTAATTCTTCGACTATGTTGACGCCACAGTAAAAGAAACAATAAAATTTCTTCATCTTCGGATGCAGACGAACTATATATATATCGAAAAGACGATACTATCAATTGACGATAATACGTCAATAGACGATACTATCAATTGACGATAATACGTCAATAGACGAACTATCGCTATCCGCCTTTTTTTACAGTCACGTGATCATACCTTAAGTAATTTTACTCACGTTTGCGGCGGACGCTGAAAGTATTACGCGTGAGTATTTTTCCGCATGCATCATTTTACTTGAGTAAAATTACTCACGTGTGCGCCAGGCTTAACAGTATATATATATATATATATATATATATATATATATATATATATATAAAGCTGCTTGAATCAATATTATTTGTAATTTCAAGAAAAAATAATGTTTTCATGCATTTACCGCTTTCTTACTTTTACTTTCAACGGATTATACATGTGTGGCTACTTTGCCTTGTTATTATTTGTTTTCAATTTTTCATGATTTTGAATTTTCGTTTCCGCACTCGCATTGCTTCGACACGCGGACGTAATAAAATTAAAGCAGACATAGAAGCGACGACAGCGTTAGCTAATCCACTCATCTTTGATTCACTGAGACGACTGAGAGCCTAGAAACTCTTAAATTGTCACATTTGAGCAAACGTCTCTTTATTCAGTCATCCACGTCGTTTATTAGCGTCACCTGACGTGACGAGACTCTCAGGGCTTCTAATCAAAGAAAGAATTAGCTATGCGTATAGCAAATCTTACTCATCGGTGTAATTTTGGTGGTGGTGCGATGTTGCATGTGAATACCTGTGCAGACGAAGGGAAGAGTGGACAAGTGAAGTGACAGGGAAGTGACCCTTGTGTGAATTACAGTGGTGTGGTCGCACGGCAGTATAGCTGTGTGAACGACCTGTATTCTAACATGTCAATTCTAACTACAGTAATGAATTCACAAGTCTCTATTGAGTCAGCGCAGTAGCAGCCGTCCATCAGGCACGAGTCAGAGGAAGATGAGAGTCTTGGCAGGCCAAGTACAATTCCTCTGTTGGTACTCATGCGGCACTTGTTCTTTGTGTGTCATTTACGTTCACCGGGGTTGTGCTCGCAGGCTGATCTAATTATCGTCATATATATTCTCTAGATGACCCTTGGGGATCGACTGAAGAAACGTTGTGTCACCAAACCAAGTCTGGCTGTATAACTAAGAACGCGTTTCCGTTAGATGTCTGCCTTTGAATCTACCATTTTTTCATGCTACTATGTAGGTCAAATATGTATAGGTATCGGTGCAGTCGTGTGTAGTGTGTAGAAAGGCATCAGCGTTCGTGTAGAGCTATCTGAGATCAAGTAAAATCTCGCAACCCTAATAGCAGCAACAGCGCCAATCAATGATCACGCGGCAAATAAAGAAAACAGTGAAAATTTGCGATTCTTAGACTGACGTGCCGACTTGAGATTGTTTGCGAACAAAGTATACTAAGATGTTTAATTACCGATTGGGAGATTGGTTTTTTTTTGTCTTTAACACTTGCAGTAAATTATTTTTATATTTTTTATATAATATATAATGTAAATATATAATTATATGATATATATTTTTGGATACCCTCATATACGTTTTTATATATTTTAACCAGTCGACAAATTAAGAATTTATATAGCCTAGATTTTGTCGGCAGAGAGAATTACCCTGATGTTCAACTGGGTAAAAACATCACACATTATATTATTGGATTACATCGGCATTATGACAGTGAATCTGAGACATATTTCCGAAAGTAATCAGAGATTGCGAAGATGGCTAATATGAACGATAGGGATGGGGACAGGAGCGAGCGGTGACACATACACGCACGTACGAAAGAAAGAGAGTAAGCGAGTGCGGGGAGAAAGATTAGACGAGAGTGAATTGGGTCAAACGGAGAAAGAGCCAGAGAAAGCGAAGAAGTGAGTGAGAGGGGAGAAGAAAGAAAGCTATATAAGAGAGAAGCGAGAAAAGTAGATACACAGAGACAAGAGGAGAGAGGGCGATGGTAGTGGGGTCGAATAGGGAGAGAGGGAGATACAGGTATAGAGAGGAAGAGCGCTAAAGACACACAAAGGGAAGAGAGAGGGGGCGAATGGTAGAGTGAGATAGGGCGCACGATGAGGTTTATATGAGATATACAATTAGAGAGAGGTGGGTGGCGAGAGAGAGAGAGCAGGAGAAAGGTCAGAGCAAGAAAAATACTGTGCGAGAGTGTGTGTGTGTGTGTGTGCGAGCGCGCGTGGGTTCGTACGTGCTTGAGTGCATGTGTGTGTAATGCTGTGGGGGTAAACGCAACAATAACAATCCATATCGATGTTGGTATTTTATTTGATATTTTTGTAAAATCTCTCAGGCATATTTAAAAACTAACAGCGGCAGATAAACAAACGTTCTATCTAGCGTGGACAACGGAAAGTCCTGACATCAAAACGCCATTAAGCCCGGCGCACACGTGAGTTATTTTACTCAAGTAAAATGACGCATGAGACAAATTACGCAACAAAAATCCGCCGCACACGTGAGTAAAATGACGCATGCGTCAAATTACTCAACGAAAATCCGCCGCACACGTGAGTAAAATGACGCATGCGTCAAATTACTCAACGAAAATCCGGCGCACACGTAAGTAAAATGACTCATGCGTCATTTTACTTGAGTAAAATAACTCACATGTGCGCCGGGCATTAACCAGCATCTGGGAGTTTTTCCGAAAAGATCATGCACAGAAAAACTTTCAATCTCGAAGCAATTACCATTTGCTTGCAGAAGGAAGCCTACATGTTTGCACTCGAAAACCATCTGCATAATTATGCAAAAGTTGCAATTAAACGGAAGGCTATCGTTGAAGGCATCCATTATGTTCTAATGACATCGTTTACAGGCCATTTTCAGCAGACATCCGCATAAGATTTCAAAGAGTATGTAAACACATGTGGTTTTAAGCAAAAAACAGGCGCCCACGCTATTCAGAATGCGAACGAGTGTATGTGTGTATGTGTGAGTGGGTGTGCGTGCGTGTGTGTGTGTGTGCGCGTGTGGGAGCGTGCGTGTGTGCGTGTGTGTGTGTGTGCGCGTGTGGGAGCGTGCGTGTGTGCGTGTGTGTGTGTGCGCGCGCGGCGGCTCTTT
>NW_014577125.1:504496-509744 GCF_000485595.1 Priapulus caudatus | reverse complement strand
CGGGTCGTTAGGGATGCCGCGGTCGTTAGCTTAATTAGTCGTTACCTGCTCTGCATGAACGCAGCCTTCTCCCGTCGTGAGTGCAAGCGTCCGGGTCGTTAGGGATGCCGCGGTCGTTAGCTTAATTAGTCGTTACCTGCTCTGCATGAACGCAGCCTTCTCCCGTCGTGAGTGCAAGCGTCCGGGTCGTTAGGGATGCTGCGGTCGTTAGCTTAATTAGGCGTCTGTTTTTTGGAGGAGATAGAGTCGCTGCACATTCGCATGCGTCACACACATCTTGACTAGTAATGATTAATAGCCAGTAGAGATGTGCGATGTATTATAATATACATGTATGTATGTATATACGTTATATACATTATAATACAAGTTACGAAGTTATATATATATACATAACTTATTGCACTTGATCTTCTGACAGTGCTAACTTACAACTGAGATTACGACATATGTGGCAGTGGTGTGTGTGTGTGTGTGTGTCTGTCTGCGTGTGTGTGTATGTGTGTGTGTGCGTGTGTGTGTGTGTAGGCGTGTGTGCGTGCGTGCGTGCGTGCGTGTGTGTGTGAGCGGGCGTGGGCGCTTTTGGGTGTGTGTATCCGTATGTCTGTCTCTCTTTTTGTCTGTATGTATATCTGTCCGTCCGTCCGTCCGTCCGCCCGCCCGAAACTTTATACGGATGTCGTACTAGTGCGCTCTCTCAGTGGAATATATAATATGAAAACGTGTTTTAAACTAGTGTATATAATAAGCGTACATATTCACGCGACAGGGCCTAACACGTACGCGCACGTATATAGGCAAGAGACAGCTTTATAGATAGCGCCTGACGTAAAGTAATACGATATCATAGCGAATTGATGCAAAGCACGTACGTCAATAATATCCATAGGCTATGCGATATAGCGGGCTGGAGGATGAGTCGTTATGATAACTTGCGCTGATGGAATTTCACCTGATAGCTCGCGGGAATACGCCTTTTGCAAAGAGAGGAGATCTCTGTATGGCAGTTGAATGTTGTGCTGCAGCAAGTGCTGCTGCGCGATGGCGGTAATGTAACGGCTCGACTATAACGCAACAGCCGCGTACTATGTGACTTGTTACGTGGTTATAGATGCAGCATGCATCATGCCCAGTACGTAAGAGCAGCCACGCCATGTTACTTTCACCAAAATGTACGACAATCGGATTTATGCGTTGACTTTTTGTTTCTCGACCGATGTTGCTTCATGTTTGTGAGACTCCCTGCCCCTTTAATGGTATAAAGTTAATAAAATAAAGTTGTATGAAGTTATAGAGAAGCTAAACCACTCTAGATACGTCTCTCAACTCGACTCAATCTCTACGTCACTCAAGGAAATATACGTATGTCTGGTATTTGCTAATTGTGCTAATTACAAGGCAAAATTACACTGAAGAATGCGGTTGCTATTTTATATATATATATATATATATAGATAGATAGATAGATAGATAGATAGATAGATAGATATAGATATATATGCCATAACACCACAAATTCGTCGTATTTTTATACTTGAAGTAAGACGTAACGTATCCGTCCTTATATGTTTCACTTAATCTGTCGCCGTATTTATTTTTCTTGTGACATTATTTCGACTTTTTGAGGAAATAATAATTTTAAAAGTAGATAAGTAGGCGACAGAATACACGTGTGCATTGCAACCCTCTTATCCTTGCCCGCGGCCGCCGAACTAGTGCCATAAGCACATGTGTTTGGCTGTTAAAAACGCAGCCATAGCGAACAAATGGTCGCACTCGCTACGCGACGTCGATGAGCGACGGTGGCGCCACGCGGCGAGCTTATTCACGCGTCGATACGTCATGGTCGACACGTCGTGACAGCAACGCGACCTTTCGCGCGGTTTTATGCAAATAGCTGCTGCTTATGGCTCAGCTCTCTGTATAAACGCTTCAGTGATCGCGCAAGTCGTAGCTGTCATGTGAGGCAAGCCGAGGAACGCGGAATGGCCCGTGGCGGTGGTGGTTATACATATACATATATATATATATATATATATATATATTATAAGGATATATATATATATATAAATATATATAAATATATATATATATCGTACAGGGGGCGCATCGCATCAAAAGCGATCACCGCGCCTTAGCGTCAAGCAACGAAACACGTTTACTGCTAAGCACGTACTGCGCTGTTATGTATGCATACACGTACGTATGCTTACCCTGACCAAGTACTACGATGGTGAGAGCGCACTCACGCGCGTTCCCCATGCAAGCACGCAATGTCAGCTTGCGCGCTCATGGGGAATTTCACGTATGATATATATATATATATATATACTAATACATGTACAGCTAATAAAGTAGCTTGCATGTTTGTTTCTAAAGCGAGAGCAAATGGGCTTAAATGTGTAAAATATGTATATCTCGGCATGTCGTTCTTTGAAATGTCACTGCTGGTAAATGGCGTATTCGCCGAATGTGGTTATAACTTATATACTGTGATTCCGTTCACGCTGCATCGCGCATTCAGTTGCGTTTCTACACACATTTTATGAGAAGAACTTTAAAAGGGTTGTCAATTATCCGTTTCATGAATTGCGCCAATATATATCTCAGCATCAGATGTCCCCATATATTATGGTTATGTGTAGATTCGCAAGGGATCTGCGTGATTTTTCATCGTTTTATCGTTTGTAAGTACCCCCCCCCCTGCAGCCCCTACATATAGAACAAGAGCTATAAGACTTATTATAGGTCCTGATAGAAAGCAGATTGCATCAAAACAAAAAGATAATATAACTTGTAAAGGTCTACATCTTGCATGTCGTGACTATGACATTGTACGCTTAACATGAGTACGCATGTGTGTGTGTGTATGTGTACGTGTACGTGTGTCTGCCTGGCCCGTAAATATAGCGTATGTATTATAATCGTAATTATTACGCATTATTATTATTTATTAATTTATTTAATTAAATTGTTAATTTTTTAATTTAATTATTTATTTATTATGTAATAACTACGTAATAATAATACGTAATAATTATAATTTCGCAATAATACTGTTACTAATAAAGCGTATGCAAATGCAGCGTAAGTATAGCCTGTCGGGTGTATGCATATGAGCTTTGTGTTGCGTACGTCGTCGTATAAGAAAACGTTCATATGTAATTATTCATTTAAAAATAATCACAAAACACAAATCCGAAGTAAAATCTTCGCGAGCCGAGGTCGCGTCACGTGGGCAGAGCAGGGTGGCGATGAAGTTATCGGCAAATCGATTATACTAACGGCATAGCTAATTCGAGGCCACTAGCGCTAGTTCATTAGTTAGCAAAAACGTGACTCTGTTACTGAGCGAGACTGCGGTCAGTGCAGATTAGCCAGTTTCGCAAGATGCTGTGTTAAATACGACATAAACATGTCCGTTCCGCCATTGCTGTTGTTCTAACATTACAACTCTATTCATCATCGAAACGTGAAAGCTAGGACTAATAGACACGGAGTCTGTATGCACTTTAGTGCGTAAAACCAGCCTGTTCTGCTAGCATCTATGACAAATACGACATACGCATATATACGTTCTCTTATGACACTATTAGGAAGATTCTTCCTATATGACAAATATTGTTGTATATGTTGTGCGCATCATAGGAGTTTAGGAACGCTATTATGAACGCAAGCAGTGAATTTCAGCTGTAAAGCGAAACGAAGCAGACTCGCCAATAATTGTCATTATAGGAAGAATCTTCCTATGACAAATAGTGTCATAGGAGAACGTATATGCGTATGTCGTATTTGTCATAGATGCAAGCAGAACATGTTGGTAAAACATACGCATCACAAAATCTGATTCGATAGACGACAAAATGAATGGTTAGAGGTTCGAAGTCGCTCGCGTCACTGCTTAAATTCAAGCTGCGTGCTTCATTGATATTGTTCATGATCTGTCGTGATCGGCACAGCTGTGAGATTTCACTTTTTCAAGTTTGACCTTTTCAAAGACTTAGGGGGCGCATGTGGCGTCGTTTCGTGACGTCATTATTCTCGTCTCACTAATGATATTACTAATCGATAATTTAAAACATTAGTAATAGCTAAATTACTAGCTACAGCTTAATTAATAATTAATAATTAAAGAAAATGCTGGAAAAATGTGTCTGCCACACAAGTTTATATTCAGCAAAAGAGATTGCCGCGCGATGACTTTTTCGTAAACATTGCCGTCCTGAACCACCGATTACATTTAAATTGCAAACTCGAAATGCTTAAAACATCCCCACTTGAAAAATAGTATAAATTTAGTTATCCGAATACCCCAGTTAATCATATCAAAGCTGCATACCACTGCGGGAGGTCTATATTTACAAAATTGGTTTTTCTTTCGTGAGGTATTAAAATAGTTACTCATTCAAGTTCATTATAAAATAGAAACCTTTTCTACTGCAATCCGCAGTGTTGCTGTGTTAATGTTATCAGTGTTAGACTATGTAATGTTTCGTTGAAGTCTTTGAACTATGAATAGTATTCGTTATTAGTTTATACTGGCAATGAAGAACAATTGAAGTGAATAAAGAAGAAGTCGTTCTATATAATTTTAACAAATGCATCGGCGGTCTAAATATGAATTTTTAACAAGTGAGCGTACTTATCCACCATATTAATTTCGAACAAGCATTTGCATATCCCGTATATAGTTACATTAGAGACATTACCAAACATTCGACTAAGCACTGAAACAGCATCAAGATAATAATCTAATGGAAACGACCATTAAAATTTAAATTTAAATTACCATGTGGGGGTGGTTTAAAAGGGGGTGGCTAGCCATTTCTCATTTTAGACCGCAATAAAAACTTATAGTACTCATTGAGAAAATGTGAAAGAACTAGAAGTAGGTGTGAATAAATTATTTGCTATTTGGCCAAACAATCTAGAGAATTTGAATTCGTTTGAGAATTGCGATTCAGAAATTGAAAGCGCCTGCGATATCTGAAACAGCCATCGACAAAGGGCAGATTTGTGAGCGCTTGATCGCCCTATATAGCTACGGAGAATTATATCGTCGACACTGACGATTAATTAGGTGTGTGCATGGGATTAGTTATGATTGAAAAGGTTGGAGTGACATGACAGTGTCAAATGACTGGATCAGTTGTGTCCTAGCAATATATATATGTTTGTGTGTGTGTGTTTGTGTGTGTGTGTGTGTGTGTGTGTGTGTGTGTGTGTGTGTGTGTGTGTGTGTGTGTGT
>NW_014577125.1:495370-500772 GCF_000485595.1 Priapulus caudatus | reverse complement strand
CTGCTGCTACTGCTACTGCTACTGCTACTGCTACTGCTACTGCTACTGCTACAGCTACTGCTACTGCTACTACTGCTGCTACTGCTACTGCTACTGCTACTGCTACTGCTACTGCTACTGCTACTGCTACTGCTACTGCTACTACTGCTGCTACTGCTACTGCTACTGCTACTGCTACTGCTACTGCTACTGCTACTGCTACTGCTACTGCTACTGCTACTGCTACTGCTACTGCTACTGCTACTGCTACTGCTATTTCTTCAAATATTCCACCGACACCGGCACCATCGCGACTACTACTAGTTTTGGCACGTTCGCAATGATTTCTTAATTTGCGCTCATGCATGGCAGTGACGACGTCAGAATAACGTAAAGTAGACACGTACCGGAAAAACTTCAAGAAGATAAAGATGAAAGCAAAGTGCCCCGCCCCGTTCTTAAGATAAATGTAGCCGAGGCGGTAGTCGGTTTCCGATCTCTGGGGTTTATTCGCTTCACCTGCACGGACAAACGCGTTGATTAACACGCTCGGTGCAAGAGTTGACTGCGCTGACATCACATTATTAATTGCGCGTGTCTTCGTGGAGTACATGAGACGTATGAGACATTAGTTGTGTTTGGTTTCTATAGTAGCGGGTCTCGATATGGTTGCTCCATATAGCTGATATTGTAACTCCCGACGATGCATGGTTTTGCCATCTAAATAGCTCGTATTTTTCTTTAATGATTTTACTAATCTGTCCATATCTTTAGCCTTTACTCATTGCGCGGTAAGGGGGGCTGCCGATGGTTGCAGTGACATCATGCATCGAGCGATGATGATTAATAATATGGTGCTCATATGCGCATGCGCCTTTCCTAGCGGAATGCGTGCGTGATGAAGGCTATAATTGTTGTAAATCTGTCCAATAAAGACGGAGCTACGGAGTGACATAAGTACTAACTATATAGTATATCCCTACAACTTTTTGATAGACCTTTTCACTCGTGTCCCATTAAAAGGAAATGATGAATCGTTATATTTAAAACGCAGTAAATTCATGCCTATTAACTAACAATTGACATAATAATGTTGGCGCTACGTACGATGGAAAATGAATTGGCACACATGCAACGTGATGCACATGTTTCCGTTGATGATTTCCTGAAAACCGAACGCCCGTAGCGAAGTCAATAAGTAACACTGCATTTCGATTTCATTGTTTAATTACATCGCGTAAACACACCGCCGATTATATTATAACATATAATATTATATATATATATATATATATATATATATATAAGAATATAAATATGTATATGCAGTACCACTTATTAATTTCGCCACGGGCGCTCGGCTTCCATGAAGTCATTAATAGAAACACGTGCATCACGTTGCATTTGCGCCACATTGGCTCACATCCGCCATAATATAGCATATAACGCAATAATATAATCTAATAATTACTAATTAATGGCTAAATAATTATAAAACAAATTAATTTATTGGATTTAATTGGATCATAAAAAATCCAAATTAAATATAATTTTAAATATAATATAAATTTAATAATTTAATAATTTAATTGGATAATGAATCGATAAATTGGATTTATAAATTAATAACGCCACAATATAGCATATATAACGCAATAATATAATCCAATAATTAATAATTATAATCCTGTAATTAATAATAATAATAATAATGTAATAATAATGCGCACAGGACTCGCTGCGTTAAAACTCTCTCTTTCTTTCCGCTGTTACGGTAACACTGAGATCCATGTAAACCTTTTGCGAACATCAGACGCGTTGATGCGCCACACAGTCGTATGACGGATAAAGACATCTAGGAGAAAACATCGCCACAGTTATATAATGTTCGCCCCGTATATGTAGGCCCCTACAGTATTTTTGCGAAATGCAATTAAAGTAGCAAAGTTTCGCTAGATCACTCAGAATAAATCCCCATTAGATTTGGCAATCACGTTGATATCGCTAAAGCCACAATTGATTCAAATTAATTAAAGAGAGTGTGTGTCGTGTCGTTTCAATAATTAACCCATTCGCATACATTACCAAGATGGACAGCAATTTTCGCGTTATCTCGTGATTATAAAGTTTTCCGCTATTTTCATGAAAGCTGCACGCCCCGGATCAGCGATGGTGCCTATTATCATTATGTGCGTACGTGGCTGCACTTAGAGCGAAATGCTTCAGCCGGGTGGTCTTCTTACGAATTCGTGGTTGCTTGACGCGTAGATTGTCGCTGATTAAGATATTAGTTTGACGTTAGGGGGCGTTGTTGCAGCGGGCATTTATTACTGCCGGTACTTTTTAGTAGCTGATTATAGAGGATCGATCATGCAGTAGAGGGAATTTATTCATGAGAGTTGGTTCATTGGGTAGTTTTTAATGAGCAGTGTTTTAAGAGACGGTAATTGATCGCACACATCGCTGATTTTGTTGTTAACTATAGATAGGCGAAGTTTTATTAGTTATGATCCAGCCACGTGTCTTAATAATTGATCCTACATGGTCGGTACAGTGTATTTGAGTATTGTGAGACCTCGTTTATAACCGACTTTCGTTTACGGATGAGGGAAAATACTCATTTAATGAATACTTGTGTATTAGTAAACACTGTGTGTGTGTACGTGTGTGTGTGTGCGTGCGTGTGTGCGTGCGTGCGTGCAGGCGTTGGAACCTAAGCCCGTCGACGTGCGGCGTAGTGTGATGCTGGTGTGTGGTGCCTGGGCGCCTGTGGTGTGTTTAAGATGCTGGTGCTGCCGGCTCGTGTGGTGGTGGTGACGTGTGCTGTGTTGTGTGTGGCTGTGTGACGTGTGTGGTTGTGCTTGTGTGTGGTGTATTGTGCGTGCGTGCGTGGCGTCGCGTCTGCTTTCGTGCGAGTGTATATGCTGGCCGGTGTGTGTGTGTGTGTGTGTGTGTGTGTGTGTGTGTGTGTGCGTGCGTGCGTGCGTGCGTGCGTGCGTGTGTGTGTGTGTGTTTATGTTTGTGTTTGCGTTTACGTGGGTGCCTCGTATGGTGGAGCAGCTTAAACTAATTGGTAAAGACACGGCCATGCTTACCTACGTTACTCCGACGTTATTTCCGGAGTCCTTCTCTATTACTTTTAATTAAAAGTGCTTCATTATCCATCGCTTTCCAAAACAAAATCCGGTTCAAGCAAAACCCGTGACTGAGACATAGAAGTGCTTCCACTTTGGAATTCGTCGTATTTAATACGTCTCTGTTAAAAATTAACATCATTTTATCTTATTAAATTCAGTGTCGGAGCAGAAATATGTTAGTACATCAGTATACTTCATTTATTTTAATGGCATTCGTTTATTTGCGTTGATATTCACTTCGTAAAAATAAACGTGCGTATAGAAATTTTCTCCCAGATTACTCGATTTCCCCCGCTCGAGAAAAACATTGCTACCTAATTAAATATTATAATGAACTGCACGCTGCTGGAGCGTGCGAGATAAGAAGAGAAAGTTGCAAGTAGAGAGTTGGGAGCAAAGAAAGGGTTAAGGTTTAACGGTGTAAGGTGTAAAGGGTAGGTTTACGGTGTAAGGTGTAAAGCTGTAAGGGGTAGGCATAAGGTGTGTGGTGTAAAGGTGTAAGGGGTAGGCATAAGGTGTAAGGTGTAAAGGGTAGGCCTAAGGTGTAAGGTGTAAAGGTGTAAGGGGTAGGCATAAGGTGTGTGGTGTAAAGCTGTAAGGGGTAGGCATAAGGTGTGTGGTGTAAAGGTGTAAGGGGTAGGCATAAGGTGTAAGGTGTAAAGGGTAGGCCTAAGGTGTGTGGTGTAAAGGGTAGGCCTAAGGTGTAAGGTGTAAAGGTGTAAGGGGTAGGCATAAGGTGTAAGGTGTAAAGGTGTAAGGGGTAGGCATAAGGTGTAAGGTGTAAAGGTGTAAGGGGTAGGCATAAGGTGTAAGGTGTAAAGGTGTAAGGGGTAGGCATAAGGTGTAAGGTGTAAGGTATAACGGGTAGGCCTAATGTGTAAGGTGTAAAGGTGTAAGTCATGTATGCAAGCGCAGGATGTCAGTCACGATAGCAGTCCTTGCTAACTTACACAGCATCCTGGCCGCATAGTCTTCAATCTCAAAATCATCGGTTTGTTCGTCACGATATGGATTTTTAAACCTCGTACGAACAATCCCGCACTCGGCAGGCGGGGGGATAGCACGCGATAATAGATGAGTTCCATTAGTCTTGAAATTGGTCGTGAAAGAGTGTAATCTCCCTCTCGCCGGATCGACTTCGTCGGAGCGACTCAGCCTGTGATTCACGGGGCGCAATTTGCTTCTGTCATATTTACCAACGCTATTGGTCAATAGCATTTCGCAGCGCACTCTGCGACGCCGCTGTTCGCTCATTAGACAAAGCATTTCGAAATTTACGCTACTGACCATTACCCTCATGGTTTCCGCTAATCATTTTACCGAGATTTTACCAATTCGATGAAATTAGGAGCAACCGTATACCGCTTCTGAGTATATATCCAGCGAAGCCATCCGAGTGCAGTTTGTAAATGTCGTCTTATTGCGAGCAAGGCAAAGATATAGGTTTCGAGAGCCACTGTCGAGAGACAGTTGAGGATTTGTGCGCAAATACTCCATCTGTCTATATTCCACGTTTACACAATCTTACCGATAATGCAGCACGCTACGATAGAGTCACTTATTAACGCTAGAATTTAATCACATATATCGGTAAACGCAATCTTGTGAAATCTCTCATCTTCAGATTGAAATGAAATATCATATTGCTAATCATATTGTTAGGACATAACATATAATAACTTATAACACTAAGCTGTTATTATACGGAGCTCAGTGGCTCGTATTCTAGATGTATTTCATGCGGAATCTCGCGATGTGTACAACGACAACGTGCGTGAATAAACAACCAATTTGTCAATTTGTTAATTTGCCATTATTCACTCCCTGATACCACGTATAGTGAGAGTTAGAACACCAATCGAGCGCACATGATATTGGAGTTGGCAGTTGACAAAGGCTTGAACTGAGTAAATGTCCCAGTGTGATATTCTAATATAGTGCTATGAGTGTTAATAATACCAAGAGTAGATAATAAAACCATCTACTTTCTTATCTACTCTTGATAATACATAGGTATGATGCGCCGGGCGGGTGGGAGGTTGTGACGTAAATGAAACGTTTGGGGGGCGGGGAATTCCGAAACGAACGTGGAAATTGCGTGAGTGAGGCGTACGTGACGGAGGCAAGTCACGTATAGTGTTGGAAGGAAGCGAACGTGTGTGTATGCGCGCGCGCGTGCGTGCGCGAGGGAGAGTGCGAGAGGAGAAAAAGATATTTGAGCGGGAGACCGTAGGACGAGGAGACGAGAGAGAGAGAGAGAGAGAGAGAGAGAGAGAGAGAGAGAGA
>NW_014577125.1:484481-495360 GCF_000485595.1 Priapulus caudatus | reverse complement strand
TAAAGGGTAGGCCTAAGGTGGAAGGTGTATAGGCCTAAGGTGGAAGGTGTAAAGGGTTAAGGTGTAAGGTGTAAAGGGTTAAGGCGTAAGGTGTAAAGGGTAGGCCTAAGGTGTAAGGTGTAAAGGGTAGGCCTAAGGTGTAAGGTGTAAAGGGTTAAAGCGTAAGGTGTAAAGGTGTAAGGGGTAAAGGGTTAAGGTGTAAGGTGTAAAGGGTAGGCCTAAGGTGTAAGGGGTAGGCATAAGGTGTAAGGTGTGGTGTAAAGGGTAGGCCTAAGGTGTAAGGTGTAAAGGGTTAAGGCGTAAGGTGTAAAGGGTAGGCCTAATGTGTAAGGTGTGAAGGTGTAAGTCATGTATGCAAGCGCAGGATGTCAGTCACGATAGCAGTCCTTGCTAACTTATTACACAGCATCCCGGCCGCATAGTCTTCAATCTCAAAATCATCGGTTTGTTCGTCACAATATGGATTTTTAAACCTCGTACGAACAATCCCGCACTCGGCAGGCGGGGGGATAGCACGCGATAATAGATGAGTTCCATTAGTCTTGAAATTGGTGGTGAAAGAGTGTAATCTCCCTCTCGCCGGATCGACTTCGTCGGAGCGACTCAGCCTGTGATTCACGGGGCGCAATTTGCTTCTGTCATATTTACCAACGCTATTGGTCAATAGCATTTCGCAGCGCACTCTGCGACGCTGCTGCTGTCCGCTCATTAGACAAAGCATTTCGAAATTTACGCTACTGACCATTACTTACATGGTTTCCGCTAATCATTTTACCGAGATTTTACCAATTCGATGAAATTAGGAGCAACCGTATACCGCTTCTGAGTATACATCCAGCGAAGCCATCCGAGTGCAGTTTGTAAATGTCGTCTTATTGCGAGCAAGGCAAAGATATAGGTTTCGAGAGCCACTGTCGAGAGACAGTTAAGGATTTGTGCGCAAATACTCCATCTGTCTATATTCCACGTTTACACAATCTTACCGATAATGCAACACGCTACGATAGAGTCACTTATTAACGCTAGAATTTAATCACATATATCGGTAAACGCAATCTTGTGAAATCTCTCATCTTCAGATTGAAATGAAATATCATATTGCTAATCATATTGTTAGGACATAACATATAATAACTTATAACACTAAGCTGTTATTATATACACAGCTCAGTGGCGCTCATAGGGTCTATGTCCCCCAGGGTACTGACGGAACGTACCCTGGGTACGGTCCGGTATACCGGAACGTACCCTGGTCACTATTTGATATGGTTAGGGTTAGGATTAGGGTTAGGGTTAGGGTTAGGATTAGGGTTAGGATTCGGGTTCGGGTTAGGGAGTAGGCGTAGGCGACTCCCTAGACTCGTTAGTGGAGTAGGCGAGGTACGGTTCGGCATATTAGATAGTACCAGAACACGTTCCGGTATACTGAACCGTACCCAGGGTACGTTCCGGTAGTACCCCGGGGGACATAGACCCTCTCAGCCTCAGTGGCTCGTATTCTAGATGTATTTCATGCGGAACGACAACAACGACAACGTGCGTGAATAAACAACCAATTTGTCAATTTGTTAATTTGCTATTATTCACCCCTAGCTGATACCACGTATAGTGAGAGTTAGAACACCAATCGAGTGCACTTGATATTGGAGTTAGCAGTTGACAAAGGCGCGAACTGAGTAAATGTCCCAGTGTGATATTCTAATATAGTGCTATGAGTGTTAATAATACCAAGAGTAGATAATAAAACCATCTACTTTCTTATCTACTCTTGATAATACATAGGTATGATGCGCCGGGCGGGTGGGAGGTTGTGACGTAAATGAAACGTTTGGGGGGGGGGGGATTCCGAAACGAACGTGGAAATTGCGTGAGTGAGGCGTACGTGACGGAGGCAAGTCACGTATAGTGTTGGAAGGAAGCGAACGTGTGTGTATGCGCGCGCGCGTGCGTGCGCGAGGGAGAGTGCGAGAGGAGAAAAAGATATTTGAGCGGGAGACCGTAGGACGAGGAGACGAGAGAGAGAGAGAGAGAGAGAGAGAGAGAGAGAGAGAGAGTGTGCGTGTGCGGGTGCGTGTGCGTGTGCGTGTGCGTGTGCGTGTGTGTGTGCATTTTATCACATATATACTAGAGATTATAATTTTATAAGGAAGTATATTTCAGCCGTCGGCAGTAAAATTGTTCGTCTAGTACGAAAACAGGCCATCGCTACGATAGCAAAACGACGCGCTCTCTGTCGTGAAAACCCGTATAGATTAAGTTTGCAGCTTTTTTGTCATCAGCTGTTCCGTGCGCCATAAAGCGTCTAATAACAAGTAAGATAGTTTAAATGGCTGTAAAATATTTCCAAATTACGCTCAAATTGTTTTTGTTTTGTGGCGCTGATAATGTGGGTTGTAACAGTGTTCTTTTTAATTGCAAAATTGATACATTCATTAAAGACATGTACCCGTAGTCACACCCTCCTTCCATTTCAAAATCCTAAATCCGCTCTTGGACACAATATTGCTGCTATGCTGTTTTCTACAAGTGTTTCAAGATACACTTCTAAAGAAATCGTGCGGTTTATTGCATTTGGCAAGTGTTTTCCTAAATGTGGTGACAGAGAAAAGTGTCGTTATGTCAATACTGCTATCCGCCGATGCCGACCCAAGTGTTATGAGTTTCGATCCCGCTAGTTCTCACTAAAACATTACTGTAAATTAATGATCTCTGTACAGTAATTCTTCCACCCCTCCATAATGACATTTCTCCCTAAACAAAAGAGCAGCGACGCACCTAAGTGACGTCATCGCCATGTTGTATAATTAGCCGTGTATTAATCAAAGTGATGGAATTGATACGCGCTGTCAAATGAACATGCCGTCGTATTCCCGCATCATAGCCGTCAGCTGCAAGTTGAGGCAGCAGCCAGCATCCTTATATGGACAGTAAATGGGTAGCTTTAAAGTGGGCTTCTCGAATTGTAAGCTCGGGTAAATTGGCTGTGTAAGCTAGTTAGAGTATAATGATTTTTATCGTAGCAGGGAACGTTCAGGGCGTCGTCCCGCATTAGTTCCCATAGTGTGGAAATAACGACGCAGCGATCCGAGAATAGCTCTCAACGCTTCCCACGGGAATGGTTTGCCGCGGGGAGTGAAGCCATTTCAACGCTACCAGGTCCTTGCCAGCATAGTAATCAGCCTGTGATCTGTACTAGGTGTTTAAGTGTGTCCATGGCCGGTGTGGCGTCAATATCGTGCAATAACATAGCTCTAGTACTATAGCCCTTGTTGCCACAGGTGCCGGTTTACTTGGATAATTACTTTAATTAATTTTAATTAATTGACTTGCACATTAATTGGGTTATTAAGCGACAAGACAACAAGGGCTATAGTGCTAGAGCTAGCAACGGCTAGTGCTGTACGCGTGTTCAGCGATGGCGTGGGTGACGCATGTGAATCTGGTGGCTGTACATGCATAGAGCCTCTTCCCCAGGATCACGAAAAGGTCGAAACCGGTTCGCATTTCTAATATTTAATGATATAGCGTACATTAGCGATAAGTGAAATACCAAGACAACACAAGGCAGTATCTGCGGCTAGTCTGGCAAGTCCGATCACCGTGTCTGCTCAATATAACTATAGCGTAAAGTATATAGTAACGTTGTATGTCCAGGAACTCACATAAAAGGCTGAGATCAACTCGCTCACGGTTGCTGTATTGAGATCCTGGGGACAACATAGAATGTAATAACGTCATTGAATAGAATTCTGGGGCGATACTCAAACGCTTCGTGCGTTTTGAGTGAGAACACTTCTCTTCCGCGTGAGAAGCGCTGAACTATCATCAACATGTACTTGTGCTTATCAAGTGATTCCGTCAGTGGCCCTAATATGGCAATATGGAAATTCGAGAATGTATCTGCTATCGGCAGGGATGTCAGCGGTGTGGAACGTGCATTTGTTAGACGTGTTACTCACTGTCACTTGCCACAATGGCGTATGCGATTCTCATTTTCACGATACGTCTTTGGCTAGTAATATTTCTACCGAAATGATGTCTCAAATGATTTAGTGTGCCCCATGTGACACCAAACTGCACGTGATTCATGATGAAACCGCGAAACATCCTGTCGAAGAGCTAAGGGCAAAACTATCTGGAGGATCATAAATGATTGCGGTACCATACCTGCATACACTCTCAGTTGGAAGAGGTTGAACCCTATTTTGATCTAGAACACATCGGCTACTCTCAACAACGAGTTTCCTAGCTGTCGCTGTATCGTTAGGAAGTATTCAAACACTCCGACATGCGACAATTGGGATCACGCGGCTTCGTGTGTGCAATGTTATGAATACTACTGGGACTATTCTGCATGAGTCCACCAGTGAGTGAACGCTACTGCTACTGCTACTGCTACTGCTGCTGCTACTGCTACTGCTACTGCTACTGCTACTGCTACTGCTACTGCTACTGCTACTGCTGCTGCTGCTGCTACTGCTACTGCTACTGCTACTGCTACTGCTACTGCTACTTCTACTTGTGTGCAGACGTCCCAAGTGTCCCGGTCTCACCGGGATCGTCCCGGTGCGACATGCTGGTCCCGGTGCCCCGTTAAGAGTCCAGAAAGTCCCGGTCGCAACATTTTTCAGCCATATTTTAAA
The DNA here is from genome assembly GCF_000485595.1 of Priapulus caudatus. NCBI lineage: Eukaryota > Metazoa > Priapulida > Priapulimorpha > Priapulimorphida > Priapulidae > Priapulus > Priapulus caudatus. The sequence goes on along the minus strand of NW_014577125.1, from coordinate 490,717 downwards.
ATTTACATCAGTAAATTACTAAATTTGCCGTAGTTGTTGATGTACTTTAATTCCAGCGAACAATAAAAGGCCACAAATGTATACTTTATGTTTATTTTACAAGTATACTTTATAAAAAAAAATGGTGGTGCGCCGCGACAATCACATGTCGCAGCCCGCCACAACTTTTTTCCTGTTTTTGCGCACCGCGAAAAAACGGTGATGGACCATTATCACAAGTGATCCCTTTCTTGGATTTTCCCAACTTGGGACCTCTGCTGTGTGTGTGTGTGTGTGCGTGTGCGCGTGCGTGCGTGTGCGCGTGCGTGCGTGCGTGCGCGCGTGTGTGTACGTGCGGGCGTGCGCGAGAGAGAGGGGAGAGATATTTGAGCGGGAGACCTAGGATGAGGAGCCGAGTAAAGTGGAGGCGAGACATCGATAGCGTTGTGTGCAGATAGCGATGAATTAAGGAATGGCGCGGAAGAGAGAAGTTTGTGAACGGCAAACTCTATCTTTTGTGAGTATGTACAGAGTAGCGTGCTTGCAAAAGAAGCTTACCGCTATGGTTGGCCATCGCAATCAGAAATAATTTTACTGCGCGGTTTGCGGTTAAATCAAGTGTAACAATGTCTCTGGTTGAATAAAAAGGGTTATAATTTTACCATGGGAATTTTAACCTTTACAGTCTTGTTAAGGAGTACTAATAGTACTACTATTGAAGGCCAAAAATATCAGGAGTGAATAATAGAGTAATATTGATAATATGTAATCTCCTGATAATATGTAACACGGCTCATGGTTATTTATCAGCTTATGATTATTATCGTTATTAGTGATATTTTATCAGCGGTAAAAAAATGCCGAGTGGCATCTAGTGCCAATTTAAAAAATGCCACCAATACGAAAACAAAACTGATAGACGGCCTGCATGTTCAGAGGATAGATATGCTCATGATATAAGAGCATTAGCAGCAAAAATAGACGAAATAATCATCACCTGCTTAAGATTGCTCCTCCCTCGACGTATATTCTACGTGCGTTACTTCTAAAGAAGGCACGAAAAGATTAACTATCCCCTCAGAATGATATTATAATTATTGCAACGCAACAAGATTATCAAGTCATTAGTACTCATTACACTTAAGGATCATGGCAGTAAGGGATAGGCGGTATCAGTTCAGTTTCACATAAACACCACAAATATAGTTGTCAGCTGAATATGCGATACACCAACAATTCATTTTTTTAAATTGTGGCAAAAAATTATTTATTCATAATTACAATACATCACTTGATCACCGGATATGTCACCAAATGGTCACTTAATCACAAAACATGGAAGCTTGAACATGTCACCATATACTTAATATCGTCAACAACTTAGAGAATAAAACTTATATATCGACATCATAGGACCAGCTTACATGTGAACATCAGTTTGCATGATAATAATTAGTTTAACTGTAAAGCTGGTAAAATGACGTGCCTGTGTTTCAACACGAAAACACATGGAATTTTCAGAGATAATCCCCAGCATTCAAAGTTTGCGCTTAAATTTACCCACATTGCACTCGTCACCGTTATCACGGCTTTGAAAATACGAAAGACAAAGCACCAAGTACAAGACAAACGACAATGTGGTGTTTAAACGACAAATATGAAAGTTACCTCTGATTACAAGAGAATAACCTAACATATGTAATATCTAGGACCCTCACATTATTTGTTCTTTATTAGTGACATCATTTTACGTAATAAAAATTGGTCACAATAAGGTCAAACGATGTCACATGCACTATTTCTCACACAGTTTTATCAAATTCAAAGTCTAACCATGATTGAAGAATTTTAAACAAACAGCCAAGTCTTAATAATCAAATTAGAATATCCGTACATGATAATCTATTGAACCATAACCTGCGACCTGATACGATCTTAGAAACCAATATAGTGCACCTAACTAAGTATAAGCTCCATTTCAGCACCATTTCAGTAGTGGGCATGACTCATCTCGTCTGGACATCATTATAAATCTGAATACTGGTCATGGTACTATTACCTTAATAGCTCTGGCAAGGAGGCCACCAACGTGGACAATAACAATATCCTTACCATAGCCCACTACATTACGGCGACGAGACCGAGGATAGACAATTACCGTATATGATCGCGTAATAACCGCGGGCGCCTACAAGCCGCACCTCAATTTGAATCGGCTAACCAAGTATTGCGCCTAGTATAGTTCCCCTCACGGTATGGCGCACTTATAAACCGCAGAGCAAATACAGGGTTGAAATCTGAGGCCAAATTTGCGGTTATTACGCGAGTATATACGGTACACTACCACTACCATAACGACCACGACAATGCCGCCACCAATGGCTCAATATCGTATCGGTAACATCATCGTCTTGGCAACCCCACAGCTAACGGGCGATCACCGACTCGTTACCGTACATGCGAAGGCACCGCCAACAGACAATTACACCACCGCTACCAAAACAACCACGACAATGACGCCACTGCGATTACGATACCGGTAACATTATCGTCATAGCAACGCCACAGCCAGTGTAGCCACCACAGTACAGCAACGACACGACACCACCACCAGACAATTATACTACCGCTACCACAACCGCTACGACAACGGCTCGTTATGGTACCGGTAACATTATCGTGATAGCAACGCCACAGTCGATCACCGACTACACCAACGGCAACGACGCCGGTGAGAGACGTCGCCGATGGCAACGACGTCGCCGACGGCAACGACGCCGATAAAAAACGTCGCCGGCGGCAACGACGTCGGCCATTGTTACCACTCCTTCTTCCTCTCGTCAAAGCTGACGCCACCGGGACCGAGCGAGACTACAAGCAGCAAGCCGCCGATGACTGACAGCGTCTGGAAGAAGTCGTACTTGAGGAAGTCACGCACAGCATGCGAGGCGGAGATGCGCCACCACGGGTGCGCGTACACGTTGAACGCCGCCAGCCACGCGACCAACACAAGAGCAGTCAGCTTCGTCTTGAACCCGACGGCGACGAGGAGGATCAGCGCGGTTCCGAGAACGTTCTGAGCGATCTGCGGCGCCGTCGCTTCAAGCCGCACGAGGGAGAGAAACATCAGGACGAGAAGCACGCGTCCGGCTAGCTGCAGGTAGGTCTTCGGACGGTTCGTGGCGAGCGTGGGAACGCCGGCGAACATGCTCCGCTTCGTCTCGTCCTTGCTCTCCGCTAGCACAAGGATGAGCCCGCCCGCCAGCGCCAGGTTCCTGTGGAGCGAGGGAACGATGACACCAGGGGGCGCCGCACCGTATCGTGAGTAAATACGCGAAAGTTAACGTTGGGTCTGCAGAGAGGGAACGAGGACACCAGGGGGCGCCGCACCGTATCGCGAGTAAATACGTGAATAGTTAACGTTGAGTCTTCGGAGGGAGCGAGGACACCAGGGGGCGCCACAGCGCATAATAAGTAAATAAGCGAATAGTTAACGTTGGGTTTCCAGACTCGATATGGAAGACGTAGCAATCTAGTTGACTCCTGCCAATTATTGTTAGTGACGTTCATCATTTTGCATGTACATTGTCAGTTGAAGAGATTTTTTTGCTTAATTCTGAGCATTTCTAACATTTCATGACATATATAGCTAATAAAAACAGGCGACAGATGAGAGACTAAACCAGTGAAAAAAATACACGGGGGCTCGGGGCGATTTAGCCCCCCGAAATGCCAAAAAGAGCACCGGAAATGTCAAAAAGAGCCCCGGAAATGTCAAAAAGAGCCCCCGGAAATTTGCATAGAGTTCAATGCAAACCAAATTTTAAAGTGCTATTTTCATGCACGCGAGCTTGAAAAGTAGCCCGTGAAATTTTTTTTTTAATTTTTCCCCTGGACTAAACTAACCAATACATACCGACAGAGGAAGGTGCCTTCCCACAGTATTCTGTATGCTATCGTCTGTGAAACAAGAAAATAATTTTAAGCAACTAGTGTATTATCATGAGTCTATAAATAGATCTATCTAATCTATTGATAGACTCCTGGTATTATTACCACGTTGACTACACAATGCTCGCTGTGTGCTGAACAATGAGTTGTGTCCATATGCGGATTATCATAAGTAAATTTCCGCCCTCACATACATACCTGAAGTAGAATTAAAGCTCCTAGAATGCCACAGCCCCACGCTACTTTCACCCTACACAGAATCATCACACATCCTGACAATTGGCCAACCAGGTTGACAATCACAAAGGCATTTGCGACGAAAGCGCCACACCCCCAGGTGGCGCTCATGTAGTCGGCTTGTAGACGCCACTGGAACCACATGCGAAAACCGTCCTCCAAGAATGTACTGATCAGACATAGGCGAGCGAGATGCGGAAGAATCACCTTACTCTTTCTCAAAACCTGCATTCATAGAATAAATTAGCAATGCACCTCACAAATCACACAATATATATATATGTATATATAAATTACAAAAAGAATTTAGAAAAATTAAATGTACAGAGCAAATTAATACTTAAGGCATCTGGAGTCAAATACTTCCCGATCTACGGCTGGATGCTTAGTTTGACAAATGCCGGAGTCTGGTCAATGCACTAAAAATACCGTCTGAATGTCTTAATAAGTTAATAGTAGCTATATATTTTATACTAGCTTGACCCATGTAGGACTTTGTCCTGCCAGTTTAGTACAACACATCTAATGTAACTTTTGTGTATTCTAAAGAAAAAATATTATGTTTTGTGCCAAAGATTGTTCAGTTAAATTTTGATATAGAATTTGCAACATACAACACATAGTGAACGTACAATCCAGGATTTTGAGATAGGGAGGGGGAACGCAAGTGCGTACAGGATTTCATTTTAGGGGGTGGGGATTTTGCGATAGCGCCGGTGCACACACTTCGCATGCCAATTAAGGGGGGGGGCAAAAAATAAGGGGGGCATGCGTCTTGCACCCCCCTTGGATCCGCCACTGACACATGCCTGTCAGAACTGTTTTCAGGACAGGACACAAAGAATTCAAGGATAGGATGTGAGAACGAATACTCCGGCCCCCACCCCCTTGAACAATCACCACGCCGGCAATTAACCTCTGGACAATAACAGTAACACCATGGAGAATTCCCCTCTTGACAATTACTTCCCGAATATTCAACACCCCTGACATCACCTGATACCATTCACCCCCAAGGACAATTACCCAATGTCATGCATCCCCAAAGACAATTAGAATTACCCAAATGTTGCGAGTACTAACAACATGTCAGTAACATATGTGCTTGTAGTTGTAATACTTTTTGCATACAGCTAATAGTAGTACTAGCAATAGTCAAACTCCATACTCGTCAACACAAACGGAAAAACATTATTGTAACACTATTATTTGATATCTCGTGATTATAATGAGCTATAATACTTATAGAAATTTATTAGTTATCATAATTAAAAATTGATCCAAAGTTGAACTTGTGGCTTGTGCCATTTTGCTCAAATTCCTCATTGCGACGTCACGTGACTACTATCGCTACTACTAGTACTAGTAGTTATCTAAAATCTTGAATTTGAAATGTGTGTGCAAGACCTAACACACTACCTGCAAATAGCACTAAAGGTAACATCAACATGTAATAGTAATAATAGACTAATTATTATGTTTTTGGTATAATGACAATGTATTGACTATTGTAATTTGTATACAGGTTCAGCCATCATAAAATTACAAGTCATGTGACATAAACAAATATTATTGTAATTTGTACTTTTAATCACTTTTGATACATGACAATGATCCACACAAATCTTACGTTATCAGCAATATCTTCTGCTTTGTTTAGCCATCGACTTGATGTTGTCGATTGATTCTGCATCATTACTTAGATTGCAAAACAGTAAGTTCAGTGTTCATGCACTGAGTTCATGCTTCAACTTTTTACGACACCCGTACATCCAAACTCAACGACAGATGGCGCAGCTGGCGCTCTCGCTCTCGCTCCACTGCTTAGACTGGTACCCGTTTGCCACCTTCACTCCGGCATATATCCTTCGCTACACTGACCACACTGACTCACAGAAATAGAATAGAAGCACTGACTTCGCTGTTAGTGTAGCGTGTGGAACTGTCGACCGGGTACCAGTCTATTCACTGCTCTGCCCTGCCACTGCCAGTACAGTTAGGTCAGGATACTATCAAAATCATTCAAATTGTGAGAAAAGTGTGAAAATTGGTACACCTGCAAACTTTTG